>NC_049982.1:31292889-31326205 GCF_000003815.2 Branchiostoma floridae
ATTACCGGCAATGGGTACGTTCCGGGGCCAGGGATACACCCCGTTAAGCTGCCCGGGCCCTGGTGAAATCGGCTTGCCAGTTAAGCCGATTTCGCCTGGGCCGTACAAGCTTTCCGGTGTATATTCCTTTCCCGGCATATTTCCTTTCCCGGCATATTCCAGGTTAAAAATCGCGAATCGACCTACCGCCACCCCCCCACCCCCCCAAAAAAAATTGGCAAGCTTCCCAGAGAGGCCGGTGAAGGAGGTTAGCCTTTATTGAACATTTTTGCCACACTGGGCTAAGTACAGGTCACACAAGACTTGTTGAAAAGATACAGTTAACAGATACAAAATGAGACTATTGTTGGATAAATTCAACTTCTCCTCGCTTTTCTGTTATAGTGGAGATAAAAGACCAAATATGTTTTATGATCTATGGTTTGTCTAGTTGCATTAAGAAAATGATTTTTTTCTACATAATTTAGGTGTATGAAATAAGGAAACTGGTTTTGTATAACCTTATACACTTCGTTTCTCTCTACGGTATACAATCTACACTCTACTACAAAATGGCATTCGTCCTCTATTCTATCTCAATTACAATATTTGCATAGTCTTTGTTCCAAAAGGGTGCGAGTATGTCTTCCTGTTTCAATATGAAGTTTATGGTAGCTAATCCTTAGTCAATAATGCAACTGTAAAAGATATGCTGAAGAAATCAACTTTAAAGCGGATACATTTTGACAACACGTTTCAGTTGTTTATTGCGTGCAAAATGTTTATGAGTAAAAGTAAATAATCAGTGAATGAAGACTCACCAGTGTTGGTAAAATCCATTGTTGTAAAATTCGAGATATATTCCAACAGAAGGAACTAAGGCACTAACCATAAATTTTTAGTCGATTTCGCCGACCTTTATCTGATGACTGATTTACTGACGTTCCGGAAGTCGGAGAAAGATACTGCCTTATTTCAACGCCACTTTTGATACACTCCTGACGTCACTTCCGTCTTGGGAACGTCAGTGTAGTGAATCAGTCCTCTGATAAAGGTGAAATCGACTGCCACTCATGGTGTGTGTCTTCCTTCTCAGGTTGGAATATAGCTCAAACGTTGCAACTAAATAAATCATTATGTTTCACTAAGGCCACAGCAAGTAAATTTTATGGATGACATGCTATGCAGAATACAAATATAGTGAAATAGCGCGAAATAGATGGGTAAATAAACAAGATGGCCAAATTTTCAAAATGGACACCATAAACGTTGTGACAATATTTGAAGGGACAAAACGTGGCATCACAACTAACAAGGCATTCATTCCTGTATTAAAGAAGTCAACTAGTGTAGTAAAGGTGATACCATTGTGGAACACTTGTATCACTTGCCAAGTTGGCACTAAATGCATGGCTTCCATATTGGTTGCACTGTCCAACAACTTTCACTTATGCAACAACTATAGTCACGGCTAACTACCTAATGTCACTTCTACAAGTATGATTATTAGCTGATGTCATCCATAAAAATGTACTTGCTGTGGCCTAATTACGTGTTAGTGCTACTCACCGAGAAATGGCAGAGCCCCCTTGACAGGAAGAACCTCTGTAACAAACACGAGAGACACGACCATAGAGAGCTGAATGGTCACTCCGAAGGAGATCCGGTCTCCCTGGTCTATGGGCATGATGAAGGTGATGGTCATCAGCACAATTAGGATGATGCAGGGTCCAACAGTGGTGGCGATGTGGAACGTGGGGATTCTCGACAGTTGGACAGAAAAGCAAGCCTCCTTCTTGTCTTTTGCGAAGATCATATCCCTCCGGTACCATTCTCCGTCCGGTTTGGCGGGGGTGTAGGAGTCACAAGGATGGCTTTCCTCATGTGTATCTGATGGAAAACTCCCCCCAGGGCATTCTGTAGTTAGAACGGTACAATAAGTTACCCGTGTTTGAAAGAACGTGCAAAAAATGCACGTCAGACGTGGTGGAAGACAAAACACATTTCATGTTCATGTGGCATGATCACTGTGATCATCTTAACAAGAAGCTAGCTCAAATAATCGGAATAATGAAGCACCTTAAACACTACCTGGATAGAGAGGCGCTGCTCACAATTTACAAAGCCCTATTTCTCCCACACATACAGTATTGCAGCACTGTCTGGGATCAAGGGGGTAAAGGAAGTCTGGATAAACTACAGAAACTCCAAACTAGAGCTGGTCGCGTGATCATGGGGTACGATCGCCATACTTCTACATCAAACGTCTTACGTAGTCTTGGATGGGTCCAAATAGTTGATGTACATAAAAGAAGTAAGGCAACGCTCGTTTTCAAGGCACTTAACGGCATGACCCCTCCCCATCTTACTGCATTGTTCTCCCAACTCTCAGAAATACACACACATAATACCCGTCTTAGATCACAAGGTGGACTCCTGCTGCCTAAAGCTAAATCTGAATATAGAAAGAAAGCTTTTTCATACTCAGGGGCGGTGCTCTGGAATTCCCTGTCGTCCCAATTAAGATCTGCGAGGACACTGTCACAGTTTAAACGATTGTATGACCAGGACTAAAGGGTTCTGATTGTATATATTTTAACTTTAGTTCCTGTCATATCACAGTGGATTCTTTTGTTTGATTTCTGTATTATGTTTTGATGCTAAGACTGACATTTATGTTCTCTTCTGACTGTTATTTTTCATTTGCAAATCAACTTTGAAACAAACACTGCCCGACCAGCGACACATTGATATGCAAATTCCACTTTTCGTTACTTTGATTTTAAGTTGATCCACTGCCTGAATGTGTTATTATTGTTATTATTATTACCATCATTATATTAAGTTATCCTGAGTTATTTGTATTGTAAATAGTTGACACCTGACGTTTAGTTATTTAAGTTTGACCTTTGATTTCAATTTTGATTCAGTTGTTGTGATTTTGTGTTATTTTATGTTGGGGTCTCCCGGCCCACCAGGAGGTATTGAAAAACGCCAATAGGCGATGTATTTTCCTGGATAAATAAATAAACTGAAACTGAAACTGAATGTCAAACTGCTCTTTCTACGATCACGAAAGAAGAGCTGTTTGAAGAGGCCACCAAATCCCACCCAAACTTCTTCACATTCACTGACAAAAAGAAAACAATTCTCCTTCTAACATCACAAAATCCAAACACAATAGAAAAGGTTGGATCTTTCGTATTCCACTGTCTTCAAAAAAAGGAGTCAACCCCAATAAAAAAGGATCTAGAATTAGCTTTTACTAGCTTTAGACTAGAGTAGACACATATTGTTTTTACACTGTTTGAATTTCTCATGTTACCTGCAATTGGCCCATGGGCAAGAATTTGCAAGTGTGTACGAGACATCAACGGCATCAAGATACAAATGTATCTGCTCGCTCTGGAATTGTTACTGAAAATTCATCCTGAGTGGAATACTCCCATTTGTCTTCAGGCAATGGCGCAAGTAAAATCGTTCGTTCTTGCTATATACCATATCGTTAGAAATTATGTATGAAAATCTTACGTATGGTTTGCTCAATTGCCGAGGTTGAGGAAAAACAGATCTGGCAATCCATGGTGTCTGCGGGGAAGAAGAAGGGGTCAGCATCACAGACGGTGGTGGTCAGGGTTTCCACTGTCCACTCCACTCGTCCGCTGCTGCTCACACGGACCGGGACGTCCTTTGGTAGGCCTTGGTGGAGCGGATTGGCGCTGGAAAATATCTTGTCGTTAGGCCCATCCTCCTACGCAGGGACATCAACAACAGCGAAACCGCCTGTCTGGATGTACCCTGCTTTCTAAACCGCCACCCTTAGTTCCTGACCGCCCTGCTTATGAATATCTACGAGGTTACCCTTATATATGCGAAAACCTTTTTTGAAAACTGAAAGGCCTATTCTCTGATTGGCTGAAAGCTGGTTTGGGGGTAACTAAAAGTGACGGTTGAGAAAGCAGGGTACAGCCAGACAGACGGTTTCACTGTTGGATGTCCCTGCGTATGAGGATGTGTAGGGCATAAGTTAATTTGATTATATGGATGACATCGGCGCGCTCATCAACTTTCCAAAGATGAAGAAATAGTTTAATGGTTTTAAAGCGACTTTGATATCATGATGCACATTTTATACATCTATATCTGATTTCTACTTACTTCCTCTGTAGAGTAAATGCCGGTGTCCAAAAATTGTTCCCAGGAACACTGAGCGTTTCGGTACCATTGTAATACCTCGGGCTCCACTTTAGCCGCCTGTCGTACCAAGACTAGGAAAGATAAAGGACAATAGGTTTGTACCAAGAAGATATGACGAATTGGGCATAAGAGTTTTCTTTTTCACATCCAGTTTTTCTAACCTGCTGACGTTTCGATGTCTGTCAGACATCTTCCTCGAAGCTGCTAACTGGAGTTCTGCTTCTCGCCAATATATGTAGCCGATGTAGGTGGCGCTTTTGCGTCAGGAACACTATCCCAAACGTGGCTGAGCTTGTAACCCTCCCCCTTTGTCCCACAAAAGCACCACATACGTCATATAGCGAGGAGAAGCAGAACTCCAGTTAGAAGCTCTAAGGAAGATGTCTGACAGACATCGAAACGTCAGCAGGTGAGAAAAACTGGTTGTGTAAATAAGACCTTATGTCCTTTGATCCACCAACCTGGTGAAATTATTTTCGGATATGACGAATTGTTCACTATTTGCCATCCAAATGAACGTGACTGGACTACTTTCCATACACAAAGTCGTTAGCCTGTTAACAGTGATTCTGGCTAATCAGACCCCGTAGTAGATGCCAAAATTTCATATTCAAGACAATGGAGACATATGCATGTTGGTATGTGCGTACATGTGCGTACCAATTATTGTCCAAGACAAAGAACCGCCTGTTTTCACAAAAATGGAGTCCAGTTTTCATGTGGCAGAAAATCGTGAGCTCCCATTGGACTGAAGGATTCAGTTCAGTTTATTGAAAGAGTTTAAGAGGGTTTATTTGAAAGAGTTAAATGATACTGAGCTCATATTGCTACATCTCAGATTTTTCTAACAGTCTCCTTACTTAAGCTTAAATGTCACAACCCGCCGTAGGTGCAAATATGTGCTATCTACGTGCCAAAACGTGGGCAATCTTTTGGGGTCCGTAAGTGGTAAGTACCGCCTCCGTACGAACTCGTAGGGAATCCAACGAATTTTGGAGCACGCAGACACGCCGTAAAACTTACAGGCAAAACTTTGTGTGCCATCGGGCTGCGGATTCGCCCCCCGTACGTGCCAGTGCGGGCGACGCGCCTGCCCTTCACAGCCTGAACGTTTTCAGAAATACGTGGCGGACGTGGCCTGCCAAAAAACATACGGACAAATTGCACGTACGGCGGGTTGTGCCCTCAACTTTTGAGGTGAACGGCTACAAATGCCAAGTGCAGGGAGCCAAATCAGGCCCTGGCAGTGAGAGACAGGGTAAAGTTACAATGGCTGTGCAAACTTACAAAATGGATGACCACAGAAGCGAGAAGCTGCTCCTTCTTTTCGTCCTGAATAAAAGAGATCATAATATTACTTTTTTCATGGTGCGTTTGTGGCCACCGGACTATTCAATTAACTTTCTTAATTTAGAAAAAAGAGAGAAGAAAACATAAACTTAAATTTGTCAAAAGTACCTACCAAGTCAACGATCTGTTGCACAGCTCCCGTGAAGTTGATGATGACATTTTCAGGTGCCAAACTTGCACTGTAGAGATCTGCGGCTAGTAGAAACTTTTGCAGTCGTCGTTGATGGTTTACTAAACAAGATGTTAGAAGCTTAGCTTATGAGAAAAGGACTTTCAACTCTTTGTAGGTAACTACTTAACTACTGATTAAGTAGGTATGAAATTGTTTAAATCTTGTATGCATCCGGCAGTAGTTCAAATGCAAATAATTTATATTAAGATCGCCAGACGAAACGGTTTCGTCCGTGTATGGGCGAAATCTTACTGTAAAATCTTGAAACTATATATGCAAATATATAGTTTACATGTATATCTACAAAACATAATCTCAGAGCAAAGGTTTGGCCCTGGCTGTTTTTGACATGTTTCTAGACACTTTTATCTGGCTTTCAGTTTTGTGATGTTTTCTTTATGTATTCCAGTCTGGCAAACGGCCGGAACTGAACCTGAGCTAGGAGAGTACAAAAACAGGCGTATGCAAAAACAAATAACATATAGTTATTATTACCTTAGGTATTATTACCAGAATAGGTATTATTATCAGAATGGCAAGGTTATGTTTTAGGCTTGTACGTCTGCCTGTGTGTGTGCGTGTGTGTGTGTGTGTGTGTGTGTGTGTGTGTGTGTGTGTGTGTGTGTTAACAGCATAACTCGAGAAGCCTTAAATGGATCCTTATGATATTTGGTAGGTGAATAGAGGTCGGAAAAACGAAGGTCAAGTTCGGTATTGGGCCCCCTAGCGGCTTGCTAAGATACGGCTGCGGAACTTCCATTTTTGGTATCTCGTGTTCTGGGCATGTTGTGTTCGCGATTTCTGGGTGGTAGATAGCCCTTGGGGCAATGTGTTGTGTTGGCCCCCCTAGCGGCTTTTTATGGAACTGCAGGCGCCGGTTTCCCTTCAAACTTTGGACGAGAATAACTCGAGAACGTGTTGGCGGATCACAACGCGGCGTGCACAAAGATCTGTTATTTTTTTCGTGATGATAATGTTTTTTTCGTATGCTAGGCCGGTATACGGTGATGCCGTGGTTACACTAGACCAACAGAACCGACATATCTTAAATTTAGTACCTGATAAAGATGTCTGGACACTGAAAGGACTGTGAAACGTAATGTTGGTACTGCTATTTTGCTCTTGAATATCAATGAGACAGTCCTTTAGACATCAAAAAGGCATTTCTCTGATGGGCTGAAAGTTAATTAGAAGCCACGTTCCTAATACCTGTTTTCTGTGGCTGAAATGGCAGGGGTGATATCGTAAGGCATTGCCGCTATAGTCAACCCTGTGTGGGAGGGTGTCCCTGCGTATTTACAGGTTTGCGATAGCAAAACCTGTATTGTTTTTGTTGCCATATTTTTTGTTGCTATATATGGGCGCCGCCATTTTGTTTTGCGGTGTATGACGGGAAGAGTGACATCACTTGGGATTTGACGAATCATAAAGAGATATGATGGCATAACGGTGTTGCATGAAGATATGTGATGGGACAGCGTGGAAATGTGATTTTGTGGTCTTATTCGGCAATGACTTACCTAAGCAAACGGGCGTGTCATACTCCCAGACTCCTCCATTGTCCCCTGCCAGGCAAGTCGCTTCTCTCGGGGAACCGTACTCGGGCGTGTAGCCGTCGTTACACGTGTAGGTCACCTTTTCTTCTAAGAAGTAGAACATCTTACTGGGAGTTCTCTTGCCGTAGTTTGGAGGACCTCTGTCCCAACAGCCAACAAAATCTAAGGGAAGATAGGGAAGTAAGGCGTTACTAAGTAGTCATCCTTCCATCTTTGCAGATGGTTGTAGCTTTCTGTCTCTCTCTCTGGCGTTACTAAATATAATGGCAACATCGTCATTTTAACAAAGAAATAACTAATTCAAATCAACAATATGAAAACAAATTATTAAATCAAGTCAATACAAAATATGATATAAAGTAGAGTTCGGCGACCCCATACCAACATGGAATATCTAGAACTTTTGTAGAGGTTATGCAAATGACATACACATTAACATGATTTATGCATGGTGGTTTTTCATCATTGATTAGCTTACGCATGTAACAAGTAAGCTAGCTCCTTATTTGCTCCTCATATGCATGTTTGGTATTTGTGTTACACCAGTCATGAATTTCATGTGTAAGATTCATTGAAGTCTAGTTATGGAAAACAATGGAATTATACAAGCCATTCATTAATTATGCAAATTAGTCTATTTGCATAACATGGAGTGCCCTGTAGTTGCAACATTCAATGTTAGTGGACTAAAACTTTCTCCACCTTGACCAGACGTCGAAAGCTACCTGTCAAATGTGAAGACAGTATCATGTCCGGAACAAGAGATACATTGACAAAAATGCTATCATAGAATATTCTCATCAATTATGCAAAATGACCTCTTAATTTGCATATTTTATATTTTGCTTCGTACATCTTTGTTAAAGCTACCCAGAATCATCTGCGGAATTATTTACAAACTTATTTTACATAAATGCCTTTGCAACTCTAAGTCACGTCTTCCAGACCGCAAGAGCTCTCTAACACCTCAAAATCGCGACCAAAGCTTGTATAGAACGCGAGATATCAAACGGTCAAACGCGAGATATCAAACCCAGATTTCCGCTGCAGTACCAAGGGAAGCCGCTAAGTGGCCAAAAATCTAATCAATTCTAGTTTTCGTCACGCCCCATCTACACACAAAGTATGAAACCAGTCCATCCAGCGGTTCTTGTGTTATCTTGTTTGCAGACACACTCCCGCAGAAAAACGTTGGTGAAAATATAACGTTAACCTCTCATGGAGGTTATAAAAGATACAGTAGTGTGAAACTAGCAAGACTTAAGCTTGTAGCAAGTCAGAAGTTGACAACGTCCACGAACAGCAAGGCTGCTCTAAACTGTAAGTTTAGCGAAATCTGTTTCGTTTGGTTCTGCCAAAACGCAACGCCAAAACAGCAAAATAGTTGATCTGGAAGCTAATGATCTGGAAAAATAAGATTGATTTTCAACCACATAATGATTGCCTTTGATGATTACAAAAAATAGATATCCGTTGTTTTTGAAATAATGGTTTTATGGGTATCAAGTCGGCGTAAAGTCCAATTCGCAATTTTCAATTTCTTAATTCGAATCCACCGTCCCCCGACTTCGTATACCTGAATACCCATCTTGTTCTAAAAACAATAACGGATATAGGTTACCCCACGGATAAAGGTGAACTAGCGTTACATTGGTGATGAATGAAACCACTTACTGCACGGAATGACGTCACATTCCTCCTGGCTACCGTCTCCAGTCAGACAGAATGGCCGCTGGAGTCCGGTCGGGTTGCGGCAGTAGTTGCTGTCCAGGTTAGCCCAGGGGTACTTCTCCGTGTAGTAAACAGCGTGTAGAGCTGTCCACTTCAGACATTTTGCCCCAGAAGTCGCTGTACTCCATGTTCCACGGTAATTAATACCAGTGCTGTGGTAACAAACTGAAGAAAAAGGGGCAAATTCGGTGAATCAATCTGCCATGCCAAGTCTTTCAACACTTACAGAATAGTGTATTAATGAAATAGCCTTCATTGCACATTCATGCCCTATCGGGCTTAAGTACAGACGTATGGATACAAAAGGTAGTGATACAGTAAACATTGTAACAAACTGAGGAAAAGTTCAAAAGGGGAAAAGTCGATGGATTATTAGTCTGCCATGCCAAGTCTTTGAAAACTTACAGAAGGGCGTATTGTTGAATTGTATTGCTGAATACATATTCTGAATGTAGCTAGCCGAGATAAGGTTTCGTTGCGGAGTTGAGATGCTGGTAGAATTTAGATGTCGCCGGCTCACGATATAAAGGCACAGTGTTTACAGTTACAAATAATTTTCATGTCAGTAGGAGGATATGATTCCGGTCATTAAAAGTATGGAGAAGATATTACACGGATGATAACCTCCTTGATGTTTTACAATACACGTAATGCAATAATTAAAACAGTTACTCAAGCAACTGCAAAATTATGATTTTAGAAACGGCTAGATGTTTCAGATAACATCCACATATTTCGTCAATGACACTTATCAGTAACTGTTGGGCGTATCTAATAACCTGGATGTCAAACCTTCGTCGACGTATCTTTGATGGATACCAAACAAGTTATGATGTCTACCTTGTCCGCCTTTCACCACTGTGTCAGTGTTCCAACAGCCGTGCTGTGATGAGGGGAACACATCACAAGAAGGCAGCAGTTCCCTCATCAGGTCATCACTCACACTGAACACTTCCTCACACAAAGAACGGCACGGCAGAAGCTGTCTGCAACTAAGAATAAGTGTGACAATAAAACTATTGTCATAGCGACGGATTTGTTGTTTATTAAGTACTAATGATTGTTGCATCTACGCATGCGGGGAAAAATTCCACAGATGCCTACGAAATTTTGGAAATTCTTGTCAAACGAACGCACACTATACTATTAGGCTAGCCCCTGAGGCGTCGCGAAAAACAAGTATATTTAGCACCGGCCGATATACATCACATAGTTCTGAACAAACATTCACAGAAACAGAGCTTCTTGTAAGCTTTGCGAACCTAAACATTGAAGATAAGGTATACCTCACAGCTATGAGCATGAATGCATCAACGGCGCATTCGGTGGTTGGCATTCCGTGATGAAAAGTAACTCGTTACCGTTGAAGAGATTCATTAGTCACGTATGAGCACAGTAAATAGGAATTTTTCTTCTAAAAGTGATGTACTTTTAAAGGTAAACACACGTACCAAATTTTCAATGGCTATCTCTCCATCTTGATCACGGAGTGACTCAGTTCTCGCGAGAGTTAGTTGCGAGAACTAGGTCGAGACTTACATGGATCATCTGCATGCCCCTCCCTCGCAAAAACAAGGTCACTCCGTGATCAAGATGGATAGATAGCCATACGTTAGGTACGTGTGTTTACCTTTAAGATTACGTCACTGTTAGAAGAAAAATTCCTTTTAACTGAACTCGTTGAAAATTTAAACGTTGCTAATGCTATGGTCACAATTAGACCTGTGCCAGTCGGGGGTGTAGCCTCGGCCGGGCTCTGAAGCCACAAATTTGTCTCGCTGGATTGTCGGATACCGAGGCGAACGTCTCGGTGTTTTCACGATTAGGTCACGGCGTCTACTTGTCGCCGGGTACGGATCCCGGGCTGATTTTAACTTTTAAAAAATCCGGGGCCCTGCCGAGCCCAAATATAGCCCGGTGGCCACAGGTTTCCAGCTGGACCTCTTTTTTACCTCCATGAAATGTCGTGAATAGATTTTGGGGCCCCCTAGCGGCTTTCCTTGGCACTGCAGTGCAACTTCCGGTGTTGCCATCTCGTGTTCTGAACAGGCAATGGTCACGATGTTTCAGTGTTAGATAGCTATTGATCTCAGGAATTTGTGACATACGTTTCGGTCCCCTAGCGGCTAGTTTTTGGATGGCAGGGGCATTTTCGTCCAAAAATTCTGAAGAGGATAACTCAAAAAGGGAACAACGGATTTTCATGATTTTTTTGGTATGTAGGTACCTTAGACAATGTTGTACAAAATGAAATACCAGTTATGCAAAATAGGAGTACATTTGCATAATCAATGAGAATATTCTATCATAGCCGTTTTTTCTATGCATCTCTTGTTTCCAATTGTGACCGTAGCATAGCTAAGGAGTAATTTGTGCAGTTTCGTATGGACTCGAACACATGTTGGCTACTAACCCGCACGAGGTCGTGGTTTTTGGATAACAGTTGGACATGTCCTCTTCCGGGAAAACGCATCGCGGGAAAATGACGGTAGACACGAATTCCCGTAGCTCTGGATGGTGTTTCCCCGGGACGCTGTAGGACGTGTTTAGCAGCGCCATGACAGAGGAATTCTGGATCTCGTTGAAAGTCCTCTGGCCCAGCGGATTGGGTAACATCGTGAGTCTGCTTTCGAGTTGGAAATCAGCAGGAATTCTCAAGCACACTGAAAATTGAATTTAAACACGAATCAATGTTAAGACCCGTAAATAACTTATTCATATAGTAAGGTTCTTTAGGCACAACCAAGAAGTAACTTACTTATTACTCTATCAGACACCATCATCAGGGTAGAATGACTGGGAACTACTTCTTGCTGCTGCAGCGCCACCTACATCGGCTATAAGTAGCCACAAGAAGTAGTTCCCAGTCATTCTACACTGATGATGGTGTTTGATAGACACCGAAACGCTGGAAGTAAGTACACATTGGCTGTGCCTAAAGAACCTTACTATATCAATGTAAAGACTTTGAAATGAACCTGTTGATGGATTGCCGCACAATCGAGATTTTCTATATATATCATATTGGATATGCTTTGCATAACAATAATAAATTTATTTGCAAACTCATGCCCGTGGGCTAATTGCAAGGATACAAAACGGTAACAAGTGCCTATTCTATTCTATTCTATTCTATTCTATTCTATTCTATTCTATTCTATTCTATTCTATTCTATTCTATACGTAATTATAAAAAGTCCCAACCCTTCACACTTCAATGCTTCACAAGTGATCCGTTTCTTGTATCAGTATTTGCTTGCATAACCGTGAAAACAAGAGTGATATTTTCTCTTACCTGGTGCCATTCCGTAGAGGTACAGTTCTCGGAGCCATGGCTGCCAGCCCGAGTGGGTCCAAGTGACCACGAACTTCCAGTACCGCGCTGTTCCCTGGAACCCGCCGAACACCTGGTGCTCACTGGTCAGTTCTTGGACATTGATGACCGAAACGACGTCCAGCCAGTTGTACGAACTCCCAAGTGACTTTTGCAACGTGAAGGCTTGAATGTCATGGGTGCTGTCTCCGTAGTTGTCGATTGCGATGCCGGACAGAGTGTGCGGCACTGTGAGGTCAAATACGATGTACCAGTTGTTGTACCATTGGCCGCCACTAGGGTCCCAGTAGGTCCTAGTGTCCCCATCCAAGGCTTTTGCGGCATCATATCTGACTCCGTTGCTGACAAGTGGTGTGCCGTGGGAGTCCACAGCCCATGACGGGTCCCGTGACAGCCATACAGCTGGGGAAGAGGAGGATCCGGAGAATCCCTAACTAAGTTATATCGAAATAACGATGTTGATGGTACACACTACAGTCTTGTATGTCTGTTAAGCCTAGTTTACACATAGCCGAATTTAGCCCCCGGCTCTCTCCCGACTATGGTTAGAAGTGATTCGGGAGCTAGGTTGGCTGTAGACGACTGGCGTTCGGCTGAGTCGGACGGTGATAGCCTGCGCCATCCGAATGTTTTGAAATTTTCGAAACATTCGGCTTTGCACGGCAGGTCTGGAATGGGTTGGTTGGTGGATGGCTTGTGTTCGGTGCGGTCGGCTAGTTTTCGGTTGGTGTTCGGGTCAGTAGTCATTTTTAAACAATCTTAACCATGCCATAAACACTGCTGACTTACTCCCAGTTTGTTTCCAACCTACAACGATTCACCCCAAAACCGTAGACAAATCTCTGCTAACTCATTTCAAAGCAAAATGGCTATTACCAGGAGGTACCCAAGCTACACTCACCCCATATAAAGCTAAGGGCACATACGTGCTGTCTACGTGCCAAAATGTGGGCAATATTTTGGTATCCGTAAGTGGTAAGTACCGCCTCCGTACGAATACGTAGGGAATCCGACGGATTTTGGAGCACGGTGCACGTCGTAGAACTTTACGCGTGCAGGCAAAACTTCGAGCTGCGATTCGCCCCCGTACGTGCCAGTATGGGCGACGAGCCTGCCCTGTACAGCCTTAACGTTTTCAGAAGTACGTGGTGGACGTGGCCTCCCAAAAAACGTACAGACATATTGCACGTTGTGCCCTTAGCTTTATCAGAATCAGATAATCAGAAAGAGGGTGATCGAAACACATACCTTCATGTAACTGACAGATGAATCCCGCAAGGAGGTCACAGCCTCTTGTATCCCACGTGGTCCCGTTTTCACAAAATGCCACACATCCGGCACCGTTATCTGTGTCGTTCAGTTGCCAGTTGGAAAAATCGGATGACGTCAGGAATTGGCAATCTTCAAATACCCACTGACCGTCACCGTTGGGGTCAGTCAGCCCAAGCCAGCGGTCACCTGTTGCCGGCTGTAGACAGGCGAGAAAGGCGTTGGTCTCAGTGTCCTTAGGCATGGCTAACATCCCTCCGTCGGCCGCACACGCCTCGCTAGCCTCGTCCCGCGTCTTTTGTGCCGTAAAGCTCTTGTAGCAAACTCCGTTGAAACGGACGTAGTCTGTCGTTGGACAGCGCGTACGCAACGTTTGCCTTTGATCTAAATTCATGTCACATGAGAAAAAATACGTGACGTAGGACTTATTACGGAGAACAGTTTATATAATCTTTATTGCAAACTCATGCCGAAGGCTAATTGCAAAAATATGAATGTACAATGATGATAATGATACTGAATGGTATAAAATAACAAAGTGGACATTAAGTGAGATAGGGGTCATCAACTATTGATACTTCTAATCAAAAAAGAATGCTTTGGGGTTTTATTTCTTTTCCGTATGCTGTGGAGGATGATTTTGGGAGACATATGCATTGGGTGGTGTTAACAGAAAGACAGATTGTTTGTAGTTCGGTACGATGTGCAAAGCTGGGAAAAATTTTGTTGGTAGGTTTAGATAGTTTGTCTCTTGCGGTACTGTAGTGTGGGCAATGACAAATAAAGTGCATTCTATTACGAACACACTAAAATGTGGCATATGTAACACCCTGCTATCAATATCTTAGTTAACAATCATTGACTACAAATGAGTAGGACATGGCTTGTCTACGTCGCACTTTTGAATCAGGCCACATGTGAAACAAAGTGCCGGCCGTGGTCTGTTAACAGATGGTACACGTCACATCCGACATGCCAAAACACATCACACAGGGTTTATGTTGCTTGACATGACGCCATTGCGTGTTCACCACCATCACCGTTGCTACGTGTAAAGTTTATTGGAAATTCTTGCCCATGGGCTTATTGCAGGCAAGATGAAATAAAGATTCAAACAATGTAAAACAATATCACAGTGTCTACTCTTGTCTAAAACTAGTAAAAGCTAACTCTAGATGGGTTTGGGGGTTCGAGTCCTCTCTCGAACACAGTGAAAGACGAAGTATTCCAACTTTTCTAGTATGTGTAAGTTTTGTGATTTTAGAAGGAGAATTGTTTTCTTTGTGTCAGTGAATGTGAAGAAGTTTGGGTGGAATTCGGTGACATCTCTTTTTGCGTTTCGAAACGCCATGTGTTGGGTTTTACCTTCAGTGCTTCAATGATGCTTCGATGCATCGATGCATGCCAAGACCTTCCATGTTTGTTGTTCAACCATTGCCTTATATGGCAAGACCTGCAACATTTCATGTTCAGGCTTTGCCTTATATGGCAAGGGAGCAAGAAAAGCCAGGCAGCCTTGATTTGCACGATACACATGCGACCGCATGCAACTGCTACAACTGTTCGGAAATACCATTGCACTGTGGTTTCGGACTTCAATGTCTATTCCACAAGATTGCACAAGAAAAAAATGATTTTATCAAGAAAGCGACTGAAAATCGACATAAATAATACTATGTAGTGAGGTTAAAGCATAATGTACACTCACATACAATACACGCAACAACTTAGCTCAATCGGTAAAGTCATAGGCCTTCAAAGTCCCTGGTTCGAAACCGAGAGTGGATTTTTTAAAATATTTTTTACTTTTTAAATATTGAAGATAATATATAAATATTCTATTTACTTATTGATATTATATTTCTATATATAATTTTTTTTTATTTTAGTATTCATTTCATATACGCAAGGCATTTGTCTTATGAACAGGACTAGATAGATTCCAAACCCGGCATTCGAATGTTTCTGTTAATGGTAATGGAAAATACCGTGCAGCGGCTCCTATGCGCGGTAAGATGATTCTCGCAAAACACTCGCCACTAAACTACTATTCATGATGTAAACAGAGGCTCTTGATGTTGTTTGCATGAAACTCCATCAAATACAGCGATCCTTTCTTACAGTAGCAAATACTTAATTGTTCAGTATCGACTTCATTCAGAAGTTTTCAGACAACACGGACGTGGAAAGTCACACCGCTCGACACAATAGTATGGAAATTTTCACGAATATTAGCAAAATTATCCAGGAAAACAAGGAAGAAATGTTGTAAATGCGGAAACCAGTATAATAGAGATGAGGTAGCTGTTAATTTGTTTGGATATTTGTTTGACATTTGGTAGTCAATTTAGATAGAATCTTGTCACAGTGCTGATGGTGCTTTTTCAAGTGTACATAAGTACCTGAGTATATTGATAGATTTTATAATGAACTTATTGTACATTTTAAAATAAAGTTGTAAGCCAAGACCAGCTATTAAACAGTACTCCTTTCCAAAATAACAATTTTTCTTATAGACGCAACAGCCCTTGACTGACTTTTTCTAACAGATTTTACAGAAAAAGACAGTTCACACTCATAAACGTAGACCATTTAAAAGCATTTGTCTTTCTTGATCGTAAAAAGAGCTAGTCTGGGTACCATCCGGATAGTAGTTCGCGCCTATGGTCGCTTCCGCTAAACACAGAGAAGCGACTATAGTCTATAATGAATGTCAGAGCTAGAAGCGACTGTATATAATATATAATGTACGCCGGAGCGAACCACTTTCCGGATGGTACCCAGGCTAAGAAAGAACAGTTTGACATAAAATGTGTTGCTAACCATGCTAAACTTGTATCTTTACATTTCAAGTAACTACCTGGGAGTGTGTTCCTGTAGTCGACACAACCAAGGCAGTTACAGTGGTCTAAGGTGCTGCCGCACCAGCCACCGTTTGAGCAGCACGGGGTCGCACTGTAAGGGTCGCACAGGGCAGGGTGGCCGTCTTCTGCGGGGTAGTCCTGTCCGCAGCGAAAATCATCGCGCCACGACTTGAGATCTACGGGCAATGTCACATTGGCACGGGTTACAGCGTGAAAGATCAGCAGTTTTAATAACGTTTTAATATTTGATTGATCATAAAGTTTTACAAAAGTACACTTTACTTCCATCTGTACAACATGTAAGCTAAGGGCACAACCCGCCGTACGTGCAATTTGTCCGTTCCTTTTATTGGGGGAGGGGGGGGCACGTCCGGGAGGCGAATCCACAGCCCCATGGCACACAAAGTTTTGCATTCACGTAAAGTTCTACGGCGTGCCTGCGTGCTCCAAAATCCGTCGGATTCCCTACGAGTTCGTACGGAGGCGATACTTACCACTTAAGGTTCCCAAAAGATTGCCCCGTGACGTTTTGGCACGTAGACAGCACGTTTTTGCACGTACAACGCGTAGCGTTGTGCCCTTAGCTTTCCTAGCACTGACCTGTAATCATGTAGACCTGGTTTGCCCAACCCCCACCTTCACCGTCCGCTGCACAGTCAGTGGAAGGGCCGTACTTGTTGTAGGTGTTGAGCCCGTCAGCCGACCCGAAACACGCTCCGCCGTGCTGTACAGCAAACACGGGGAAACCACGAGAGCGTGCTACCCGGTAACACTTCTCAATAGCGTTGTCCCGTTCCTGGTAGTTCCAACCATCTAGGAGTGGATCTGTCCCCTCTAGAATCGGAATGGCGCGGTCAGCAGTGTCCGTCCAGCAACCCAGGCCGGTGTACCCACCGGTTTCGCTTCCTGAATGAGGTACGAGGGGAGATCAATAAGTTCTCAACCTCACCCAAAAACTAAAATTTCGTGGCAAAACTTTGTAATATGACGCCTTTCACCAATATCCTCTAAATTTCAAACCATTGCAGTCATTACTTTACAGGTCACGTCTTCTTGAAAATCAAGGTTGGGGTCTTTCCTACGGCTGCCACCCCCAAAATGCTCAGATTTAACATAAAATTGCACCAATAAAGGCTTTTCAATAACAAAGTACAGACCAATCAAATTGAAAACAAGTCAAAAGAGAGATATAAGCACTCGTAAAATTAATTCTTAACTTCTGGACAGGGAAATTCCTGAAATTCAAATGTAGAGGGAAATTATATCAAAATTATTAAGAGGGAAAATTATTAAGAGGTTTCTTATTGTCTTAAACTTGTTCACAAAAATTACACAAAATTCGACACACGCACAAAATTCGAGAAAACCCCGATAATCGTTCATCGCAGGGTGGTTTCTAGCTCAGTAGAGTCTATAAGAATAACGACGTCGACAAACGCCACGACAACATCCGAGCCCGGATCTAACCTGGCCATGGTTTTGTATATCAAACTTTTCAAACATCGCGGCCAAAGATACGAAAACAGAATCGCACCAGAAAGTACTTTGTGCGATGCTAGCACTGAGAGTCCCACGGGAAATTATACCAACATACCCTGGTTAGTAACGCGCGTCTGGGTCCTAACAACTATATGGAAGGTAATAAGTGCATATGGATATTAATGGTGATATTGAGTAATGAAATTTGAAAAATTGATGATGCCCAGTGTGACCATCCAACACCTGTATGTCAAACTGACAATGGGGAGTTCATACTCCGTGTCCATTATTATTAATATCTCGTGACGACAAAGGGCTGACAATGTTGTAGACGGTTTGTACACAGGTAATCGTTCTCCAAACATGTCCGGGCATCTAGGGACTTTCTCACACTCTTAAAAACCCTTATCAAGTGTGCATAGCTCCCTGATGTAACTATGAAGATATCAAATAAAACCCTGATGAAAAAAAAACTGAATGAATGAAATCCATTAACCATTTTTGAATTCTTTTGCATTTCTACTTTACTACAGTATTCTCTTTCAGCCCCAAACACTGAAAACCTCATTGTCTTGAACCTCATATCCATTCCTACTGAAAAAATGAAGTTCTCCGTACGTATATTTCACATAGCGTTTTAATGCACTAACTAAAGCTTATTGCTATATATTCGGTGTGCTCATCCTTGTCCATCCCAGCCCATCCTAGTCCATCCTTGCTCATCCTTGTCCATCCTTGACTCTCCTTGCCCATCCTAGTCCATCCTTGCTCATCCTAGTCCATCCTTGCGCATCCTTGTCCATCCTTGACTCTCCTTGCCCATCCTAGTCCATCCTTGCTCATCCTAGTCCATCCTTGCTCATCCTAGTCCATCCTTGCTCATCTTTGTCCATTCTTGCTCTCCCTTGCCTGCCCTTGCCCATCCTTGTCTACCTTGCTCATCCTGGTCCATACTTGCTCATCCTTGTCAGCCCTTGCCCATCCTTGTCTACCTTGCTCATCCTAGTCCTTCCTTGCTCATCCTTGCCTGTCCTCACATATCCATGTTAATCTTTGCTCATCCAGAATTGAGGATGAACTAGGAGTAGCAAGGATGAAAAAAATATTTGGCAAGGATTGGTTAGAATGCCTGGGCGAAGATGGGCAAGTATAAACAAGAGTGGGTAAGGATAGACACTTGCTCCTGTCATTTTGTAAATCATGCATACTCCCCCCTCCCTCTCTCTCTCTCACTCTCTCTCTCTCTTTCTTTCTCTCTCTCTCTCACTCTTTTTATTTCCTCTCTCTTAACTTTTATTTTCTCTCTCCTACGGTATTTCCTCTCCACTTTTATTCCCTCTCTCGTGCGATATTTCCTCTCTCCCTACTTTTCCTCCCTATCGCGCAAGATATTCATTTTCCCTCGTAGAAAATGTTTCCACTTGCCATGATATTTTCTCTCGCTAGCATGATTTTTCCTCTCTCAGCTTTTTGGCCCTATTTGTCATACCATAATTTTCAGCCCTCAGCGAAGTCTTCTGAATCTAAGGTTCTAGGTGGAGATGTGAAAGAACAAAACTATACATGTCATTGTTATGTGTACCATGTTCTCTGTCCACATTTGTTCAACCTTCCTGTACACTTAAATTTCATAATTATCGATGCTAATATTTTGAGCATACAGTGTTATCATAAATGTAGACTATGACCGTCAAACAAATCCTTTTTTTTTCTAATTGAGAGTTTTGGGGGCAAATTCTTGCCCGAGGGCTAATTGCAACATTGGAAATATAGCAAACATCCATAAAATAAAAGACTTTGGTATAAATAACAATGGTGACAATTGGATACAAGTGACCATTCTAGCAATAATATGGAAGGCTGGAAGCTGTGGAAGACGAAGTGCCCCACTTTTTCTTTAATAGATATAGCAAATGAAAGAAGGCCCATCACATATGTTACACCCCCCCCCCCCTCAATGTACAGACATATATTTTATGTACAGTTCCTACCAGAGACGAGCAGCAGGCAGCAGCTGATTGCCGAGATGACAAGATAGCCTCTCATCTCTTCACAGCGTCAGCGGTCCCACTCGGTGACGCCTATGTTGTGTCAGTCTCGCTGTCTTCTTCGCCACAAACTGTTCGCTCTAGTTCCAACACACGACGTCAATACTTCACACCAGTTTCCTCTCCAAGTTGTACGTTTTTGAGAATGTCAATCTAGTGGAACTTCTTCCACAGAGCCCACTACAACAGCCGTGGTAGATATTGTTGTGACACAGGGAATGATCACGTCAAGACCACGTGCACACCAAACTGTTCAAATAATTTACTTCCTAAGTATGTAAGAGGGTCTGCATGCTCTTTTCCGTAAGGCGTAGGCAGGGCTTTTTAATTTCCCGTAAATCGTAGTGAAGCTATTTTATTTGACGTATTATCATTCGTAGTAGGATGGAGCGTAAAGCGTTAGTAACCTTCGTGAATTCATCGTAAATCATAGTCAGCCATCCCGAATTTATCGTAAATTGTTGTCGGGACCCCCCATGCAGACCCTCATGTAACGGTACATGCGAACCGCCTGTACTTGTAATGGCGTGAATGAAAAATGACACTTTGTTGGCGATACATCATCAAACATTCAGGCCTTGTAGGCCTTCTCCCATTAACTTGATTGCATGAGAGCATTCAAACTTCATCTGTACATAATTTACTTAACGTAATTTGGTTCAATAGCCGGTCGTCTGGTGTATCATCAGACCTAAAACCCAGAGGTTCTTGGTTCGAATCCATTGATAGGCCACCGATATTGTGCCCTTGTTATGGGCACTTCACTCGACTGTCTTCACTTCGATCAGGTGGAATCAGGTCGAATACATGTAGAGTAAATGTAGTTCCTTTCCAAACGGCACGGTAAACATTGTAAGAGATTGAAGCCCTGTTCGAGGTTTTCGCGGTGACCACTACACTACGAACTTAAAACCACCGCGAACATTTTTCTATTATAGTATGAGACTGCAGTCTATGGCGCTACCGCGAACTTAAAACCACCGCGAAACCCCATTTTCCCGCTACCGCGAAATTAAGTCGCTACGAACTTAAATACATTGCCTATAGGAGTTGTGACATCTAAAGACATACAAATCTCACCCCCATGAAACTCCTTTTTTCTGCCGTACCCTAAAAATCTCGCCGTACCCGCTGAAAAATATCGCCGTACCCGCTAGGCTCTGCCGTACCCGCTAAAAAATATCGCCGTACCCTAAAAATATCGCCGTACCCGTCCCTATCCGCCGTACAAAACAGCCGACACCGCTCGGCCACAGGGCATACTCACACGAAAGTCGCATCTAAAAACCATGTACGGCAGTACGTCATACCTATGCTCTGGGAAACATTCCTGGCCACCTCTCTGCCCAGTGGCGTTGTACAAATCGCGCCCAACGTTGAGAACACTTCGGAAAACTGTGGTGAGAAGCGGTCTGTAGGGCCGGAGGAACCCGGAAGTGAGCTTCGCATCAGCATCAGCACGCTTTGAAGGGAACGAAGTCGGTAGACAAGTAAGTAACGTTACGTATTTCACAATTCCTTTCATTGTATTGTACTGATATGGCGTGTCCCTTTTATTCCTGCCCTCTTAGGTCACTCTCCGGCTAGGGAGTTCCTGCAACGTTTGATGTGTCAATTCCCATTGCAGGGATTAAATTTAACGTATAAGTTATAACCCATTTTAAGTGTGGAAGTGGAGGTTGGTGATCATGACAATGACTCTGTATAAGGAGAAGTGTTAATGTAGCAACCCATTATATTCATTTTTGTTGATTTTTTAAGTCCTCATTGTATTAAGAATTAAAGTCATTTCACCTTTGGAAGCAAATGGTGCAGTAAAGCAGTGATTATATAAAATGATTCATTTACAGATATCTTATTACTTGGCATCTTAAACAATGTACCCTTATTGCTGCTTATGTTTCACTCTCAGTACCCCTGGTGTAGCGCTCAGTACCCCTGGTGTAGCGCTCAGTACCCCTGGTGTAGCGCTCAGCACTACTGGTGTAGAGGTCAGCAACCCTGGTTTAGCGCTTAGTGCCCCTGGTGTAGCGCTCAGTACCCATGGTGAAGCGCCAGCACTACTGGTGTAGAGCTCAGCAACCCTGGTGTAGCACTCAGTACCCCTGGTGTAGAGCGCTCAGTACCCCTGGTGTAGCGCTTAGAGCCCCTGGTGTAGCACTCAGTACCCATGGTGAAGCGCCAGCACTACTGGTGTAGAGCTCAGCAACCCTGGTGTAGCACTCAGTACCCCTGGTGTAGAGCGCTCAGTACCCCTGGTGTAGCGCTTAGAGCCCCTGGTGTAGCACTCAGTACCCATGGTGAAGCGCCAGCAGTACTGGTGTAGAGCTCAGCAACCCTGGTGTAGCACTCAGTACCCCTGGTGTAGCTCTCAGTACCCCTGGTGTAGCTCTCAGTACCCCTGGTGTAGCGCTCAGTACCACTGGTGTAGCTCTCAGTACCCCTGGTGTAGCGCTCAGTACCCCTGGTGTAGCGCCCAGTACCCCTGGTGTAGCGCTCAGTACCCTGGTGTAGCGCTCAATACCCCTGGTGAACATCCATTATAACGTGAAAAGACAAGAAACACCTGTTTCACCATACCATCCACAGGTGTGAAGAAACATGATAGATAAATAGGATATTGATCCAAAACACTGAGGCAAAATTGAAGGTGAGGTAAGGAAGCTTGCAAAACTGTCTCAAGTCGCCATATACCGCACCATCGCACGTGTGTGGGTTCTTTAACGTGGATGGGGTGTGACTCTCCCCATACACGGGACCTCCATATTACGTCCTATCCGAGGGACGGCCCTAGCCGAAGCTAGGAACTCATTTTCACCTGAGTAAAGAGAGGAAAGCCGTGTAAAGTGCCTTTCCCAAGGGCACAAGATCGGTAACACGGCAGCTGGATTCGAACCCGCGACCTCTCGGTCGCGGGCCGAACACGTCCCGCCGCGCTACGCGGTCCCACATATTCACTCAGTACCCCTGGTGAAGTGCGCTTAGTACCTTTGAGTCAGTACCCCTGGTGTAGCGCTCAGTACACCTAGTGTAGCATTTATTACCCCTGGTGTAGCGCTGACTACCCATGTCGTTGTGCTCAATAGAGCTCAGTACCCCTGGTGTAGCGCTCAGTACCCCTGGTGTAGCGCTCAGTACCCCTGGTGAAGCGCTCAGTACCCCTGGTGTAGCGCTCAGTACCCTTGTTGTAGCGCTCAGTACCCCTGGCGTAGCCCTCAGTACCCCTGGGGTAGCGCTAAGTACCCCTGGTGTAGCGCTCACTACCCCTGGTGTAGCGCTCATTAACGCTCAGTACCCCTGGGGTAGCGCTCAGTACCCCTGGTGTAGAGCACTCAGTACCCCTGGTGTAGCGCTCAGTACCCCTGGGGTAGCGCTCAGTACCCCTGGTGTAGAGCACTCAGTACCCCGGGTGTAAATCGCTCAGTACCTCTGGTGTAGAGCGCTCAGTACATCTGGTGAAGCGCTTAGAGCCCCTGGTGTGGCGCTCAGTACCCCTGGTGTAGCGCTCAGTACCCCTGGTGTAGCGCTCAGTACCCCTGGTGTAGCGCTCAGCACTACTGGTGTAGAGGTCAGCAACCCTGGTTTAGCGCTTAGTGCCCTGGTGTAGCGCTCAGTAACCCAAGTGTAAGCTCTCGGTACCCCTGGTGTAGAGCGCTCAGTACCCCTGGTGTAGCGCTTAGAGCCCCTGGTGTGGCGCTCAGTACCCCTGGTGTAGCTCTCAGTACCCCTGGTGTAGCTCTCAGTACCCCTGGTGTAGCGCTCAGTACCCCTGGTGTAGCGCTCAGTACCCTGGTGTAGCGCTCAGGAACCCTGGTGTAGCTCTCAGTGCCCCTGGTGTAGCACCCAGTACCCCTGGTGTAGCGCTCAGTACCCTGGTGTAGCGCTCAGGAACCCTGGTGTAGCGCTCAGTACCCCTGGTGTAGCTCTCAGTGCCCCTGGTGTAGCGCTAAGTACCCCTGGTGTAGCGCTCAGTACCCCTGGTGTAGCTCTCAGTGCCCCTGGTGTAGCGCTCAGTACTACTGGTGTAGAGCTCAGCAACCCTGGTTTAGGACTTAGTGCCCCTGGTGTAGCGCTCAGTAACCCAAGTGTAGCTCTCAGTACCCCTGGTGTAGCGCTCACCAGTAACCCAAGTGTAGCTCTCAGTACCCCTGGTGTAGCGCTCACCAGTAACCCCAGGGTAGCGCTAAGTCCCCTTGGTGTAGCTCTCAGTGCCCCTAATTATAAGGCCAATCCCTCCCTGCAAAAAAGTTTACCCTGCTTCTGGCGTATGTCAATTTCAGGTCAATATATGGGTCTATTTATTGACAAAAACTAAGAACCATAGTTGTCTGTAAAAAAAGGGGATTCAAGAAGAAAATTGCAGCTCTGAAAGACGACACCCTTTGACCTTGTCGACAATGGCTTAGTGATTTATAGTGTCGTCGGTACACAGAATAATAGTGGACTTTCCGGAAGATCTCAATAAGTTGAACCACTACACACAGGGGGCGCCACAAATTTTAAAGGGACAGCACGCTAGCGCTGTATGCACAGTACATTCACAAGGCTTCATGTCTTGGATTCAACTTACAGTTACGTATAGAAATTTGATAAAGACTCGGAGGATTGTCTGTTAGCCTTACTTCGGCGAAACTAAGACCAATGCCGTACAGAACCCCCTCTACACACGTTGGACTCACCCTTAATCAGTGGACGATTTCAACCGGCGTTTAAGAACCATTAATCTACAGTGGACGTCAAGCGTCAGTTGGTGTTTTTTCTGGGTGAGGAGTCACTTGGACAGACACGCAGACGTGCTCCAAAATGACGGAACTCGGAAACCAGAGGTCGAAGAGGGTTATCACAGGTGTGAGTCTCCTGGGAATAGAGAAGCGCTACGTGCCGAACAAACACTACGTAAGTACCACACAGGTTTTCAATATTGTTGTCGTTCACATTGTAGTGCATAGCCATACATGGGTCAGTTTAAGTTTCCTCGCTGTTTCTGTAGCAGGGTACATTTTACATGGGGGGGGGGGGGTCTAGACATTCCCCCTTAACGTGCTCGAGGCACCCCCTCGAACACGGTACCCCCATTTTACGTCCCTTACGAAAGACAGTCGTACCCCAAGCCGGGACCAGTATACTGTGAGGTTGCTACTAGTTGAGCTACAGGGACATCCCCTAGATTTTCAATCCACAACTTATAATTGTGTAGTCACACACATATACGCAGGGTCAAATCGTACCGACCCTCATGTGTCATGCTAGCGTCAATATGTCCTCTCTTTTGTGCGTTGGAATGATCCAGTATATGGTTGAATCAGTGTATTTTCAAAAGAATAATCGTTTGATATTTGACTTCTGACAATTAGGTGACATTGCAATATCTCGTGGCTAGGGGAGGGGCTTTCCCTTTATTTTTAGCACAATCTATTTGTCATTTTGCCGCAGGGTAAGTAACTATTCGTAAATTATGACCAGTTTCCTTCTGTATTCCGACATCTGGTCCATATTTCAGAAGTTGAAACTCAGGCTAAATTATCGCCAACACGTTCAGTTTGAGCTGTATCAAATTTCAAAATGTTCAAGAAAACCCTGGACAAAATAACTTTTTATTCACAACCATGGCACCTGGTTGTAGTGCGTGCCACCGAGATATCGTCTGTGTTTTTCTCTCTTGGTTGTGAATGAAAAACTTTGTAAATCCAATTTGACCCTTCCACGCGTGACTCAATAGCATGGACTTACCCCGTCCCCTCCGGGGGTCGACTAGGCAAGGCAAGGCAATAGCGTGACTGTATCCACGTGTGTTTCAAAACCAGTCTGGCCAGGTGTCTTGTCGAAATCACCTACCTGGCCTGGATGCCAGACTGTTTCCATGGGCTATACAGGCGAGCTCCTCGGCTCTAGGGCCAACATGTCACCGAGGATATTTTGCCACAGACACAATTAGTCTAACCCAGCAGCCCTGTGGTTAACGATAGTTTTATCCGCGGGGTATCCTATATCCGTTGTATTTGAAAGCAGGGAATTTGGGGATGTCAAGTAGGTGGTTGGTATTTTCAAACTTCATTATTTGAAAAGGAAACAATTTTTAAACCACAGTCCGTAGACTTGACGTCCTTAGATACCCATTTTTTTTAAATACAACGGATATAGGTTACCCAACGGATAAAGGCGAACTAGCGTTAATTTCAGTTAGCCCTAAAGCCGAAGAGACGGACTGTATACGCCCTACAAACAGTCTGACATCCAGGCTATAAAATCGCTTGTTTAATGTACATTCCTATGACTGACACGTATGGTACACTCAGATTATACTATTACTATCAATGAAATACAGACTCAACGTCGCGATATCCCCGAATGTTACATAAAGAATTAGAAGTTGACTTGAGGCATGGATTTACACTTCGTTTGTTTTGAGTTATGTCCGTCTTTTGTTAGCATGTCAAACCTGAAGGACGGAGTAGGTACTGGCCTTTAACGGTACCAACCTGCGCTGTCCCCACGTTTATGCTTTATGATCTAAGGCCACAACAAGTAAACTGTATGGATGACATCAGCGCGCGCATTAATCTATGCCTGATTTCAGTCAGAAAAAAAAAAGATTTTTTTTTCTTCTGCATGGATGGTCAGCATGACGATTAAGTACCAAAATAAGCAAATATATTGGGTTGTAGCCTAATGATTGTACTTGTAGAAGTGACCCAGGACTGTAGTTGTAGAAATGAAACTTATTGTATAGTTGTAAAAGTGACACCAATATAAGTGTGGTTACCAACTTTGTTGTGTTTTTTTTTTTTTGGTGATGCCAGTGTCACTTCTACCACACCAGTACATGTCTTAAATACAGGAATGAATGCCTTGTTGGCTCTGATACCATCTTTTGTCCATTTAATTCTTTTTACAACAGTCATCACAACTTTATGGTGCATATTTTAGAAAATGTAGCCATCTTGTTTGTTTTTTACCCATCTTGTTTTTTTTCACCGTATCGTACTATTTTTGCAGTCTGCAGAGGAGGTCATCCATAAAATTTACTTGCTGTGACCTATTAGGTGTACACAAACTATTCAATGCTTAAAAATGATATACTTATATCTGTATCTCTATCGACATAGCCGGCACAACCGCCCTTCGGTGTAACATACCAGCGTCACAGGCACGCGGCGCGGCAGCAGCTGGTTATATGTTATGTTACACCGAACGACCTGTCACACCTAACCTTTGCACATCTGAGTGAAAATGTTGTTTGAAGCCATGTAGAGAGGGTGCGTTTAATCGAAGAGGGATAGAAATACCGACGTATTAAAAGTACAGCGACCTTCATACGGTCTACTACAACTATACATATAACGTTAAACAAATAAGTGCATACGAATAAATTACCTACATATTTGTATCAATGGATAGATATGAATAAGTCAACATGTTGGGTCTAAACGTTTCGTTTACACCAATGTCCAAATATTCCTTTATATATTTACCTATTTGTGTACAATATGGGTTAGATGAATGGGAGATAGAGACACAGAGGAAGAGATTTTCATTTATATGATTTAACTGTTCATTCAGTGTTTCAAGATTCTTTGTGTTGTAATTCCTCAAAGGCCACAGCAAGTAAATCTTATGGTTGACATCAGCGCGCGCATTAATTTCCGTCTGATTTCAGAAGAAGAAAAAAAAAAGATTTATTTTCCTCTTCGGGGATGGTCAGATAGACCAAAATAGGCAAACATGTTGTGTCGTAACCTAATAATCATTCTTGTAGAAGTGACACTAGGGAGGTAGCCATGACTATAGTTGCAGAAGTGAAATTTATTGGATAGTTGTAAAAAAAGTGCCACCAATATGGAAGCCATGAATGCAGTTGACAGCTTGGCAAGTGATACCAGTCTACTACACTAGTAGTATCACATTTACTACACTAGTTTACTTCTTTAATACAGGAATGAATGTCGATGCCACGTTTTGTCATTTCAAATATTGTTACGATGTTTATGGTGTCTATTTTGAATATTTACCCATCTTGTTTTTTTTCGCTGTCTCTCATTATTTTTGCACTCTGCATAAGATGTCATCCATAAGATTTACTTGCTGTGGCTTAAACACATTTGCAATACTGTAGTTCACTATTAACAAGACCGAATCTACACGGAATTTTCCAATATATTTATGAATGTATATGGCTAACAAATATTTATCGTTCCACAGTTATACATCCTGTCCGTGAAGTGGTCTGAGGGGAGTGAATTCATCATTTACAGACGATACAGCGCTTTCTTCCAGCTTCACGTGAGTAACACGGTCTAAATATTAAACTCTGTTAAAGTCAGATCCACACGTGCGTATAATGTTACATGTAAGTCCGTATGAGATCCGTATGGAATTCTTACCCTCTACCAGGCTCAAGAGGTCGCTGAAAAAAATGATTGAAATAGGAGATATATAGACATATAACATTCAGGAGGAGTCAGCTTGCCAAGGAGTATGGTTTGCAGTCGGCTAACCCCACTGGCATCTACATTCTATTTTCTGGCATGTAACGTTACGTTAGTCTATTTTTATCCAATATATATGTATATCATTTTTCCAGCGACCTGTGGAGCCTGGTAGAGGCCTAGACTTCCATACGGACCTCATATGGCTGCGATCTAGCTGCTACCGCGCTACGATCTAGCTGCGACCGCGCTGCGATCTAGCTGCGACCGCGCTGTGGTCTAGCTACGACCGCACTGCGATCAGCATGCGACCGCGCTGCAATATCTGTCAAATATCTGTTGAAAACAAATCTTTTAGAAATAACCTTAAAAAACTAAAATGATAAGTGCTCATGCCCTACAAATTGAAAATGGTCGACACCACAACCCACATGCCATAATGACATAGAGAACGAATTCCACTTTATAATATGGGTTGTCCGACCTACGAAGGAGACCATCAAAAGTTATTACAACCTATTGTATGTAAATGTGGGGTCACAACTGCGTATATATTTAAGTCCGTATGAGGCGTCCATGGGAGTATTTGCCTCCACCAGGCCCCACAGGTCGTTGTAAAAATGATAGAAATTGGACAAACGTAAACAGGTAACATGTCAGACGAGTTAGCTGGGTCGCTAACCATAATTCTCGGTCAGCTAACTCATCTGGCATGTTATGTATCTACATTTGTCCAATTCGCACTTTTTTTCCCGCGACCTGTGGAGCCTGGTAGAGACTAAGAGCGTCATACGCACCTTAAACGGACTTGAATATATACGCACGTGTGACCCCACCTTAAGTCAGATACAGTACTACCACATGCTAAGACAGATCTAGAGATATTCCATATGGTATTACCATGTCCTGTTCCTATATCTACCTACGTTAGCTAAAAGTTAAAGTCATTCCCGCGCCTGATAGCGGATAGGGCGGCGCCCATCTCCGTTTCATTAGCCCTTGGGCCACACAACGCAATCACAACAGCAGGGGGCTAGTCCACTGGTAGTGTGTTCAACTTCCATACTCTTCCGAATGCTGAGTGCTAAGCAGAGAAAGCAGCATGCACCATTTTTTAAGTCTTTGGTATGACTCGGCCGAGGATCGAACTCCCGACCTACCGAATACATGGCGAACACTCTACCCACTAGGCCATTGCACCGGTATCTACCTACGTAGGCCAATTCATTTACAACCCTTTGCAAAAACGAGACAATGCAATATTAACATGATGTTCTGAAGTATTGGCCTGTATGATATTAACCAGATTGTTTATGCTGTTACATTAGATTAGATTAGTTTAGTGGAAGTAGTAGTACATAGTTCAACTCCATTGTATACACACATTGCCATACATTGTCATCATCATCATCATCCACTCAGAGACTGTGTCCTACATGTCATGCAAATATAGAAGATGAATTCCACTTTGTTATGAAATGTCCTACGTACAGTAAAGAGAGAGAAACATTGTTTAAGAATATTAGAACCAAAACACACATCTCTCTCGCTGGTGCAGAAAACGATATCTTCCATGTATTGCTCTCATGTTCAACTCATGTATCCGTCTACGTAGGTCAGTTTCTTTATAATGTATTCCAAATGCGAGACCAGATTAATCATACATAACTGTACTGTTATACATAACTGTACTGTTATTGATAATGTTTTGATTTTTTGTTTTGTATGTAGCCTCTTAGTACTATTGTCTGTATAGTTTTTAGTTGTTATTGGTTGCCATACATTGTACCCTGTGCGATTGTTGAGCAATAAAAATTCGATCATTCAATTCATCGTTCGGCTGCAGCGCAGGCGACCGCAAGCCTTCTCCAGTTCCGTCTATCGGCAGCGAGCTGGCGAAGCTGCCTGGGGGTGATCTGGCCATGATGGTCTCCCATTAGCCGTTGGACGTACTGTAGATAAGTAGTAGGTTGGCGTCCCCGTCTACGTCTGCCATGAGGTGGAACGTAAAGTGCTTACATTGTACCTGTTACAATTGTTACAATAAAGTTATTCTTCTTTTTCTTCTTTTCTTATTCCAGCAAAAGCTTTCCGAGTTGTTCCCCATAGAGACGGGGGCAGTGAGCAGGAAGGACCAGACGATCCCACCCCTACCGAGTAAGCGTCGCCATTACGTGATCTAACAAGAGTTCGTAGGACACAAACCTCAATGAAGTTTGAGGTGTGGGCTTAGGTACTTGGTGCCCTTACCAGGAATAGAAATTCAAACCTGTTCAAGACGATCACCCGAGGCACCAAACAAAACCGGTCGTTTTTGTCAGGTGATCGGTTTGAAGAGTATTATTTCAAAACATGCCCGTGGTATAGTATAAATGGTTCCGTAGTGTTTAATGGCATTGAACAAACTTCTGTAACAACTAAATTCAATTTTTAGTTTCAAACAAATTAAAGTTTCCTTTCATATTACAGAAGACGCCCCAAATGACCCACCCACGTGCATCCGCCGCCATCTTTATTTTGAACATAACATTGTAATGGCGGTCACAATCCGACCCAAACAGGCTTTTTCGACCCAATTTTCGTGACTGAGAAAAAAACGGTCGTAATGACCAGGTGGTCACCATGACGAGGTGGTCGCTCGTGCAGGTTTGGCTGTATTTCCATTTCTGTTCAGGTATTTCTTTATTGTAATACTAGTCCGTTAAGCTACCATATTTCTAAACCGGGGCCTGACCGGACAGCTCTCGAAAACGAAAAGTATGATATAAGAGACAGCAAAATACACGGAACATAGGAATATTAATCTTCAGCATGATACGAGGGGCGTTCAATAAGTAATAACTCTGACTCATTTCCCATAGCAGGAGATTAATGAAACAGTGTTATGCATTTCTCCCATCGTTTGATGTAGCTCTGGACACCGTTTTGTAGGACACCCCATGTTGGTCCTCCAACAGATGCCTCATCAATGACAGAAGAGGGACGACCGGGTCTGGGAGCTGTTTCCACAGACTTCCGGCCATATTTGAATTCAGGATGCCAGCGTTTTACAAGGTCATATGATGGGACATCATCACCATAAGTTTCTTTCATTTCATCAAAAGTCTCCTTTGGTGTGCGTCCTTTCAAATACAAAAACCGGATCACTGAGCGACACTCAACTGGCTACATTTCACACCTAACTCAGTTCAAACACCAGTAAATCAGAAACCACAATTAGTTCAGAGCTCGCTCTTGTTTTGCAACATAAACTATAGAGATATGAATCATTACACATGCAAAATTTCATCTAGATCAGACAACTGGAATTGGGTCAAAGTTATTGAACGCCCCTCGTATGTGCATATTCCTTGATAAACATTTTGTTTTCGTTTCTACAAATATCCCGGCCGGGCCCCGGTTTAGAAATGGCTGCCAGTATTTAAGGATTGTCATAGGAATTCAAGAAATAAGGAATAAACTGAGAAAAAAATGTTGGTGTTATCCACAGAACAGAGATGGTTTGGGAACGAGAAATTCAAGGTAGCGGACGAGAGGATGCTGACGATCGACGGCTATTGCCGAAAAGTTGCGATTGCCGAGCCGAAGATTTCCGAACACGAGGAAGTGCTGTCGTTCTTCGAGACGTTGCCCGAAGACCTGACCCCTCCACCTCCCGACCCGTAAGTAACGGTGGTTTCTTGTTAGGCGATGTTTCTCGTTTCTAAGGATGAGATCATTTGAGAATCCCGAAACTGATGCGAGCGTGACACAAAAAAAGTTTGGCACGAATTTTGCCTTCATTATGAAATCTAAGTGTCCAGGACGGTTAAACAAATTACATACAGTGTACTTATTCTTTCACCTCCTCTTCTTTGAAATTGTCTACGGCATTGGTATCCTTTTCCCGACATTCCTTTGCAATTCATGTTTCATTTTGCAGCTGCTTTGTTCGATTAACCCTTCACTCGCGCCTGGATACCATACCCCAACCTCACAAATATCATTTGTGTTGGGGTCTGGCAGGATGGCTGTAGAAATGTTTTCGAAGGCCCTTGATCAGAGAGAGGAGAACCTAAGGTGTATGACCACTCAAACCACAGGTAGCCAGCTACAACACACCACAGTTGGTCAGCAGGCTATTACAGTAGCGAATCAGGTACTTAGTGGTCACTGTTATGGATTCAAAAAATACAGTTGGGGGTCTTTAACCAATCATGGTAGGGTGTATTACCTCCTGCTGATCCTGCTGCTGTTCTATTGGGGGAGTTTTCTGCCCAGTATAAGGGGCAAAATTGAGAACCCGGCATATCCCATCCGGCTAGACCCCTGCACGATAGATACTTGAGATCGGGCTGGGGTTTGGTAACCAGGCTACCTTCACTCGCGCGGTGCACGCGAACGTTATCCTTACAATCCAATCAGCTTGGCCATATCTATAAATGTCCATAAATCACATTTTTAAGTTTTTCTTTTTCTTTTCATGCCACAAACGCTATATTACCACAACTTAAATTGACTTTCGCCATATGAACCGGTCTTGTCCAACAGGAAGAAACCTAACAAGACGTACCTGACATTCGAGTCGAAAGGCGGAGACAACAAAGACAAGGGCAAATCTGCGGATAAGTCAGGTATGATGTGAAACAGTCCTTAAAAGTGGCCTGAACTCTGTATTCCAGGGGTCTCCAGTCTTCAAGGTGTTTGTGTACCTTAAAATGTCTGATAGTCACTCAACTGATGTCGTTAGCTTAGAAACCCTACCGCCATCGAGAAATTGTGTCCGAAGTCGGTCACAAACAACTAGTAGTTTTGGCGCCGTCATTAATATTGTACGTTCACCTACTTTTAACTTCTTATACTTAAGTGTCAAAATCTCTCTATCCGTAGATATATTTCTTCAAAACCTTTATTGTGTCTCCCTAAACGTGG
>NC_049982.1:31326416-31327109 GCF_000003815.2 Branchiostoma floridae
GCCAAGCTGGCATGCCGGCTGGTCGACTCCAGAGGATCCCTGGTTCTCAACTGGACCCAACTGGCTTTGCCATGGTGGAGAAGAATCTTCAAGATCGAAATATGGGTTGTTCCTTTTTTTCAGCCTTCACTCAGAGCATATTAACATGCTTCCCAATCGCCCCCTTTACCAATCAAGACTTTAGCTCGCCCCAGTTGTCAGTGAGCTCTAAATTACGCACGAGGCATGACCCTGATGCCGACGAACAAATGGCGGAGTTTATTCGTCGGCATCAGGGTCATACCTCCTCGTAATTTAGAGCTCACTGACAACTCGGCCGAGCTAAATTCTTGATTTGTAAAGGGGGCTATAGGAAAGCATGTTAATATGCTCTGAATGAAGGCTTAAAAAAAGGAACAACCCATATTTCAATCTTTAAAATTCTTCTCCACCATGCAAAAGCCAGTTGGGTCTAGTTTAGAACCATTGACAGAAAACAGCGGGTTGTTCGGCTCATTCTCCGAGAAAAGCTCGCTCTATGAAAGAAACCTCACCTTTGACCCCAGTTCCCTACTGATTCAACCGGTAGCACCTAACAACTAAAATCTGTCCTTACACCAACTAAACTGCTGAACTGAACACATTTTGACCAAAACAGGAAAGCTCAGACCCAACCTGTCCCTTCTAACTTAAAAAGTCTCCAGATTGGGCAAA
>NC_049982.1:31329787-31376286 GCF_000003815.2 Branchiostoma floridae
TGGTGCAGGTGGACGAGAAACAAGGCTGGTGCCCCGCCTCCTACCTGGAACCTTTGGACCAACCAGAGGAGAGAGACGAGGAACGCCCCAACTGGGAAGGTTAGATACAACCAATCTAAAGTCGCCAAACAAATGTTACCTCGACCAATGAGTGCACAGTTTGCAAAAGCTGAGAGAATCCAAGATAACACTGTCCCAACTGGGAAGGTATTAAAGAAAGCCTTTCTGAAATGTTACAATGTAAGGTGGAAATTTAGGCCGAGTCAAAGGTTGGCAAACATGCATGACTACATACACACATACGCATATAAACACACACACACACACACACACACACCACTCACACACACAGAAACACACACAGAAACACACACACCACTCACACGCATGAACGTACACACACATCATCGATCGAGCACACTCACGCATACACGCAGGCACATACCCATACACATACATTCATACACATGCATTAAAAATACGCACACATACACACACACACACAAACACACACACACATAAAAACGCGAGCGTGCTCACACACACTCACATATGTACCATATGTACACATATACAGAAACACATGCAACATAGACAAACACATATTTTATACACACGTATACGAGCACACATGCAACATACACACACACACACACACACACACACATACACACCACATAAATACGCGAGCGTGCTCACACACACTCACATATGTACCATATGTACACATATACAGAAACACATGCAACATAGACAAACACATATTTTATACACACGTATACGAGCACACATGCAACATACACACACACACACACACACACACACACATACACACCACATAAATACGCGAGCGTGATCACACACACTCACATATGTACACATACAGAAACACATGCAACATAGACAAACACATATTTTATACACACGTATACGAGCACACATGCAACATACACACACACACACACACACACACACACACACACACACACACTCACACATATATAACGTTATACATATAAACCTACGTTATATTTTACACCAAGCCGCAAACTTAATGATACTCGAGACATTAATGTTCTTTTTCCTAAGCTACGGATAAAAGTGTATTTGACGTAAATAGAGAATTGACATTATCTTAGACATTGTTCATTGACGACAAATGCCCCTCTCGTCTCCCCAGTCCTAAGCCTTTCCGTTTTTCTCTTATAGGTGAAGAGTTCCTGACGACCGAACAGTACGAGGCACAGATAGATGACGAGATCTCTTTTGATAAAGGTGTGATTGTTCACGTGATCCATAAGCTCCTGGACGGTTGGTGGATTGTGCGGTAGGTACTTATCTTTACCCCCTTTGTACCTTTCCTTTAAAACCGAATCCTGGAACTCCCTTTGAGAGCCATTCTCTATATAAGTCGGTGTACGTCACTGTTTGCCATGCGACAAAATTGTAAAACCAGCCTAAATTATAGTATTATATAAAACATGGAAAAAACACGATCTCGTAGAAAGATATTCTCGTATGTTGATTACGATCATCTGAGTATAGATTTACTACAATAGTGAAAATTTTAATACATTTTCTACCTTGAAACTTATAGATCGTGTAATCTTTGCATTCTCTCTGATTCTTAGCCCTTGACAATAACAATATGTGCGTTTATCAACGTAGCCGTACATTAATGTTGTTTACAACAAACCAAGAAATGATCTATCTTTGCCAACAAACTACAAGATTTGGGAAATATATTTTTCTTTCCATATCTTACCACCCGTTATTTTAAGTTCGGCTTCAACGTATTAGTCACCCATTGTAAATAGGAGCTAGTCCTTCACCCACCACGTCTACTTGCGTTTTTGCAGGTACAACGACAAAGTCGGTTACGCCCCTTGCGCCTACCTACGGAAGTACAGCAACCCCCACCTACCCCTGCACAAGGCACGCGCGAGAACAGATAGCGACACAAGTACCGGCTCTTTCATCAAAAAGCTGCCTCCAAGAAGGTAAGTAGTGTAACGCTAGTTCATCTTCTTCATCCGCGGGGTAACCTATATCCGTTTATGTTGAAAAAGGGAATTTATATATACCAAGTTGACGGACGGTTTGTTTTCAAACTGCAATATTTCAATTTGAAATCACCTTCCGTAGACTTGATATCCCCAAGTATATATCCTGTATTTTCAACAATGGATATAGGTACCCCGCGGATAAAGGCGAACTAGCATTAACCTAGCTGAGTGGTCGTTAATAAACTTCTTTCCATCTCAAGGAAAAGAAGGCAGCATATTCCAATAGTTGTTTTGCTGCTACATATATAAAGTCTTATATAGTACATTATACACAGTATTTATAGATTTAGGACTCGAAGCCTATGCCACGTGACCTGAACGGAAGTGTGACGTCAGCAACGGGTCAAAGGTGGTATTCGGTGGTCGGTGTCGGCCCCCGTCTGTCTATTTTACAGTTGTGTGCGCGCGGAAATACGTGTACAATTCTTATGTTGAAAACTGCTACACAGGAATATTCCTAGACTCATATTCATACGAATTTAAGTCATCAGAGGCACTGCCAGGCGAGAACTGTAACCAGTAGCCAGTTGCTGACTGAGGCCCGGACTGAGCTTTTGACCTTCTACCGAGACGAAAAGAGCCGAAGAGACATAAGTCTATATTTGGGTCTTTCCTTTCAATTCATGATGTAAGTCTCTTTCAATTTACATTCTTTACAGGTCTACCATACAAAAGAAGAGCAGTGCCCACGAAAAGGAGCCCAAACGACGCGACCTGCAAATTTACAGGCGCAAGACTCAGGAGGCCTCAAAAAGATCCAACCTGGCTGCCAAGGCAAGAGAGGCATACAGGAGGGTAAATGCCGTCGCCGAGGAACCCGAAGGGGTATATATGGATATGACAGGCGATACCAGTGCTGCGGCGGATGGATACATCTCTCCTGACAACGTAGCAAAGAAGTTCGACCATCCGTACGTAAACGAAAGCGTGGTAGAGGAAATCGCCGGTAGAAAAGCTAAATCTTCTGGCCCACGTTCAACGGGAGAAGACATCATGATGGTTACCGAATCGTGCCATGTCTACATCAACGGGGATGTCGTAACGCAGGGAAACGCCAGCTCGGGTAACGTGTACGTGAACGAGGAAAGCCTGACACAATTACGTGTGGGAGGCAAGGTTGACAGGCCCGCAGACGACGTTTGGATACTGGCACTCGTGTCCCCTAAAAGCAAGGCGTCGGAGACAAGAAACAGTAACTCCTCATACAATGCTGTTTGGGCGCCAGCCTTCGTCGATGAAGAGAAAAGCAAGAAGGATTTTCCCAAGAATCCAGGTTTTATCGACAGTAACACGGTGGCGTCAATGACGAGGAAGAAGACACAGTTTTTGAATCCCGGTTACATGCCTGACGCGGCCCCCGTCTCGCCGGATGCCTGGAACCAAAAAGGACCAATCCCCGACAGCAACGCTTCTACGGACTCTGCCTACGAAAACATTAACGTGCAGCAAAATATTGTCGCAAAAGGAACAACAACGCGGCTAGAGTCGAGTCCAAGAACTCCCCGGACCCCTGTCCCAGCTCCCAGGAGCGCAGCCCCAAACTTGCTGTCACCGGTAACAAGCGTGGACAAGTCACCGAGCGGTAGGTCAACTCCGAAGAGCGGTCACCTTACGCCTCGGAGTGGCCGTTCCATGCCTAAGAGCGGTCGTTCAAGCCCAAAAAGTGGTCGTATGAGTCCCAGTGTACCAGCTAGACCAACGGCGACAGAAATAGCAGCGAAGTGCAGTCCGCAAACATAATTCAAGTTCCTCCAGGCTCAGCAAGACCTTTTCGTTCCCAGCAACGGTCGTCTTATTCCAAGGAGAGGTAACCGTACGCCAAAAGCGGCCGTTCCACCCCGAACAGTGGCCGTTCGAGCCCGGGTGTCCACTCCAAAAGGACGGTAGAAGAACTCGCTGCAAAATTTGGTAACGTTAACCTTACTGAGGTACTGCAGCGAAAATAAACGGACATGTCCATGATATAGGGGAAGGGGACATTTCGTGCTCCACTGCTTCCAGAAAAAAAGTCAAACCCAAAATATTCAGTTTTTAGCTCTTAGCTGAACATATCATTATATACGTTTTTTTTTATATGTTAAGTACGGTAGAACCCGCGTAATTTCACGGCCTATTTGCCAGTGAATTTCGTGCAATTATGCGAAGTTATCAAGCTGGGTCGTACCGGTTTGGGGATTTCGTGCAGTTAACAGAAGTGTGCGTTAATCAGCTGTGCAATTAACTGGCTGCTACTGTATATATTCTGTATTTTCCGTGTTGCAATTAGCCATCGGGCAAGACCTTTCAAATAAACTTTCTTCTATTATGAAGTTTGATCGTACTTGCTATATATGAAATTGTATAGCGCTGTTGTTTGTGATTGATGTTGTTCACGTCGTATTGCTTAAGCTAGGGCCACAACCCGCCGTACGTGCAAATACGTGCTGCCTACGTGCTAAAACATGGACAATCTTTTGGGATCCGTAAGTGGTAAGTACTGCCTCCGTACGAACTCGTAGGGATCCGACGGATTTTGGAGCACGCAGACACGTCGTAGAACTTGCAGGCAAAACTTTGTGTGCCATCGGGCTGTGGATTCGCCCCCCGTACGTGCCAGTACGGGCGACGCAACTGCCCAGTACAGCCTGAACGTTTTCAGAAATACATGGCGGACGTGGCCTCCCAAAAAAAACGTACGGACAAATTTCACGTACGGCGGGTTGTGCCCTTAGCTTTAGTGGTGCTACGCAGGTCAGCAACTTTTCTTGCTGTTTCAGTAGCAGGGTATACAGTGAGATAGCCTGGATACCATACCCCAGCCCGATCTCAAAAATATCTATCGTGCAGGGGTCTGGCAGGATGACTGTAGATAGTTTCTCAAAGACCCTTGATCAGAGGGAGGAGAACCTAGGATTGATGACCACTCTCACCCCAGGTAGCAATCCACAGCACACCACAGTTGGTCAGCAGGCTATCACAGTAGCGAATCAGGGACTAGATATGGCTGAAGGGTGTGTTGAGTTATTTTCAACGTAACAACAGTTCCAAACTGGAAGCTTTTTACCTCTGGTTGTTCCTTAAGTTACTCGATCAGGTACAAATGATGACTAGCTTTGCCAAAATTGGTATGGGACGTCCCTCGGGTAAAGGACGTTGAATGGCGGCCCCGTGTTTCAGGAGAATACGCAAGGGAACCCACCACACTTATCGAAGGTAAGGGGCCCATCCCGGTGTGAGTGGATCGAATAGATCTGTCCGGATCTGCAGATTGTACGGTTCGTCGATCTAGGTTAGACATCCGGGTAATAAGATGCGGCAAAAAGTAGTTACTCAGGCAACTGGATATGGTTTTGGACCGTTTCCAAAACCATATCCAGTTGCTTGAGTAACTACTTTTTGATTGTACGGTTCATTGTACCCGATTTGTTATGCCGTAAGAAGCTTTACCGGGTATACAATACAAACAACATGCTGTCGTATTGATGACGTAATGTTTTGCCTTTCCTAGAACCTCTTCTGTTTATTTATTTCGATGACCGGTAACAATAGAATACATAATTGAATACTAGGTCAGACATCGGAGTTAGACCATAGGAAAGTATGTTAAAATGCTCTGCAGTGAATGAAGGCTTAAAATTCTTCACCAGAATGTCACTTGGGTCTAGGTAATGACCGTTTAAAGAAATGAGGGGTAATGTTCTGCTCATTCTTCGAGAAAAGCTCTCTCTATGAAAGAAGCCTCACATTTGACCCCAGTTCCCTCCTGATACTAAAATTTGTCTGTAGGCTTTACATCAACCAAACTGCTGGACGAAATTTGACCAAAACAGGAGAGCTTAGACCCTACCTGCCCTTTCTAACTCTAAAAGTGTCCGGATAAGGCAAAAGTTTTCAATGAAAAGAATGATTTTTAAGGATTTTAAGTGGCAATAAATCCCGTTTTGTGCCCTCTACTGTGCAATGCGACCCTGATGTCAGCCCTAATAGCATGTGTTACACGATCTCTCGTTGCTAAGTCGGGCGTGCCGCTAGGAGGCATGGTTTTGTCAGGCGTGAATAGATAAATACGAAGTAGTCCATATCATGATGTCTTGTGGAACCATGTGACGTAAATCGGAGGGTATTGTCCTGGGTTCGAATCCCGTCATGCTACAAAGCTTGTGCCCTGAGCGAACTTTCCTCACTCAACTCAGGTGGAAACTAGAGTTCCACGACCCCATACCTTCGCCAAATGATCCTAGCCTTTACAACTGCTGTATGTGTTAATTGTGTGTTTCATTAATTATGCAAATAAGGTTCTCATTTGCATAAATTACATTACTTGATCATCTCCACCAAACAACAGACGTACACATCTATGTTAAGAAAGAAGGCTTTCATCGCATTTTCTAATACTTTATGCAAATGAGGACCTCATTGGCATAATTAATGTTCAATGATGTTCACCTGTCCATAACTTCCAAATGCTACAAGTAAGAAGTTTCCATCATTTACCAAAATGACATTATAGCATTTTCTCATTAATTATGCAAATTAAGTCTTTATTTTGCATACTATATATCTACTAATATTCTTCTCCTTCTTAGTTACAAATGTCATATGTTGCAATGGTCCTATAATAAAACTTAGCGTGCATACATGATTTTCTAATTAATTATGCAAATTAGATTCTAATTTGCATAATAAATGCGTAATTATGTGAAGCATCACTTAAGCTATGTACATACCAAAAATCATAACAATCCGTCAGCCCCTTCTTGAGTTATTCCCTTTCAAAGTCTGGCACTTAACCTACCCTGCAGTTCCAAAACAAGCCGCTAGCGGGCCCAAACCTATACCACTTACTCTTTGCATCAAGAGCTGTCTACCACTAAAAAATCATAGCCGCAGCAGAACTCGAGATATCAAACCAGAAAGTTCCGCTGCAGTCCCTTCCCAGGCCGCTAGGGGGCCCAAAATCTAAACGTTTTCAGGTCTCATCAAGACCTACACACACACCGAATATCAATACAATCGAGCATGGCGTTCTCAAGTTATACTGGTCATCTACACACATCCCCCCCACACACACACACACACACGCTACCGAAAACATAACCTTCTTGACGAAGGTAAAAATGGGTACCTGACTTCGGCTGGGAAGGTAAAAGGCGGTTGAAGGAGTGGGATGCATGGGCCCCGCCTCCCGAAACTGTAACCTAGACACAGTGATAACTCACTGTCCATGCAGCACCAAAAAAGCTGTGATAATACCTTACCTTATCATCAAATCTGCTGTTCTTTGTATATGGAATGTGAAAAGATGGCAAAATCTTCAAAATAGCCTGTCCATAAATGTTGTAACAAGAATTGAAGCGACAAAACAGGATATCACAGACAACAGAGCATTCATTCCTGTATTCAAGATCTAGAAGAGATCTGGTGTAGTATATAGTATAAGTGACACTAATGTGGTAGACTGATACTTTACCAAGTTTTAATAGCAACCTCCCTGATGGCTGCGTACCACATTGGTGCCACTTTTACAACCATAAAGCTAGTTTCACTTCTACAACTACACTCATGGCTACATCGCTACTGTCACTTCTACGGGTACAGTCATTAGGCTGTAGCACAAAATATTTCCTATGTGAAGGTACTTTCTTGTCATGTTGACCATCTCCGAAAAAGAAAAAAATATCTTCTTTTTGTTACCTTCATGAAATGTCACGGAGGTTACATTTTCACCAGCGTTTTTGTGTCTGTCTGTCAACAAGATAACTCAAGAACGGCTTGGTGGATTAGTTTCATACTTGGTGTGTTGGTGGGGTGTGATGAAAGCTGGAAGTGATTAGATTCTGGGCCCCCTAGCGGCTTTCATTGGTACTACCGCACAACTTCCGGTTTTGCTATCTCGTGTTCTGAATAAGATATGGTCCCAGTTTTTGAAGTGTTAGATAGCTCTTGGGCTCAGGAATAAGGGAAATAAGTTTGGACCCCTAGCGTCTAGTTTTGGGATAGCAGGGGCATTTTTGTCAAAAACTTCTGAAGTGGATAACTCAAGAAGGGAACAATGAATTTTCATGACAATGTTATACAAGATAGAATCCTAATTATGCAAAATTAGATTACATTTGCATAATTAATGAGCTTAATCTATCAAAGCAATTTTTTTAATGTATATCTTGTACCGGACATGGTGTGGTTTTGATATTTAGGTTGTATATAGCTTTCAACGTCATAACAAAGGGAGGCAAGTTTCAGCCCCCTAAAATGTAATTTTGGAACTGCAGAGGCGTTTTTCAAGACATTTCAAATAGGATAACTATTGAAAGGAATGATGGATTGCCATCATTTTTGGCTAGCAGGTAGCTTAGGCAAAGATGTTCATAATGATATACATTTTATGCAGGTTAGGACTTTATTTGCATAATTAATGAGGAAATTGTACAAGTCCATTGTTTTCAATAGCTGAACTTCAGCAAATGTTACACATGTAAGTTATGATAGGCGAAACCAAGGCCCTCCTTGGTGAAACATAAGCAGATACCAAATATGCAAATAAGGAACTGATTTGCAAAATGTACAAAAATATCCGCATAATAACTAATGATGGGAATTTCATACTTGTGTACGTTAGTCAATAATGAACATTGTCATGCATAAATTATGTAAATGGTAAGTCATTTGCATGAAATTTACAAAAGCTCTAAATATTTCATGGAGGTATGAGGTCGCCGAACTCTAGTTGCTATTGTGAACAGTTGCGACTGATAAAGTTTTCTTTTTCGTCAAAATCAACAATATCTGGGGAAACTGAAACCATGACCATATGCTAAAAATTTATGAATCTTTAACGTCATCAGTAGAAAAAAAACTGGCCGTAATGAAGTCTGCTATGGGGGCATTAAAATCGTACGACGATGGTGAATCTTTGAACATGTTTAAAATCCATGTCAGCTCTATTTTCGTCAAAGAAGGCTCCCCGATTTACTATGATTTACCTGCGTTTGACGCAGCTACGCTCTTATGATCTCATCGTACGATGTACTACGATCCTTGTGACCACGGTTTTATATATTTAAACCATAGCTTCCATTCTTCCCCGACTTACGACGTACTGCGCTTATACCAAGCATAAAACCTCCATCGCAGACAATCGTACGATTCTTGTGACCGGGGCCTTAGCGTGCGTGCGTGCGCGTGTGTGTGTGTGTGTGCGTGTGTTTGTGTGTGTTTGTGCGCGTGCAAGTGTATAGTACGTGTGTCCAAACTGTTAGTATTAACATGCCTTCTAAATATATATATATATATATATATATATATATATATATATATATATATATATATATATATATATATATACGAAAGTGAAAGTTTGCCCTGTAATTTGAGTTTGAGTGAGAATCTCTGAACATGTGTTTTTGTATTATTTGATACACTTTACCATGACGTTTTCTATCAAATTAGAATACTCCGGCTAAACTGAACTGAACCAATGTCTCGGTTAGAACTGCCCAGAAGACTCCCTGTAGAGGCCACCTACTGTGTCTACTGCGACTATATAGTCTCTGGGTCACTCTCCTTTGTAAATACGCAATGTGTTTTTTTACATACGTAACGTCTTATTGTATCTAAGAGGGGGTGAACTGGAAAAGCATCGTGGTTAGGCTTAGGTCACAATTGGAAAAGGGGGCCCACGCGGGCTGTTTTATGGCACTTTCGGGCGTGACCCTTTGGTTGCTGTCGCATCTGTCTCGTCACGAACATGCAAATGAGCATGAATGAATGAATGAATGAACTTTATTCGCCTTAAAAACGGCGGCACAATCGGCACTGCAGGATTCTGTCAAAGGAAGGAGCATTAGTATTTACGTGTAATTTGGGTAGAGGGAAGACCCATTGACAAACAGATTATTCAATCAGATCCTTATTTGCATGATTAATGTGATACAACAATGGAAATACTTTTACAACTCTATTTGTCGAAGGTGTGAGGTCGTTGACCTTAGTTTTGTTCCTTTTCTGAGAATCGGCTCACTTCCTGTCACGCATCACGCCCGAAGTGACGTCATGGCGGAAGTTGGTTGCCAGATGACTAATTGTTTTCCCCGAAGTATTTAGTGCAGCTTGTCGGTTTCCCGTGCCCTCACTGTCCTTAGCGGAGGTCATGAAACGACAGCCGACGCACAGGCAGTAGTCTGGAACAGTATTAAGACGCAATTTTACGTCGCCCGAACAAACATCGTAATCCAACTCATACAGACTCAAAACTGACGTATTCCTTCACCATCCAGCAAAGTTTCTACCGTGCATAGAAGAACATCTGTGGCTTTCTTACGTGCTGTGCGGCACTACTTCATACCTGTTCAACTCCTATCAGGGTCACCAAAAACAGAATTAGTCCGCGACGCGGATGTAGACGAGTACAGTAGCGCGGAAATCAGTCATCGAAGAACCATCGCGCCAGCTAGTTTGGTAAGTTTTGTCCTTTCCATTTCCTTTTGTACAGGAGACAGACGCTTCACGATCACATTCATAGTAGTACAACCATTCGTATAGTACAACCGGTAGCGTTCGTAGTCCAGAGTTAAGCGGCCCTGCCTCTGGAACTAGAAGCCGTGAGTTCGATTCCGGCTGTGTCGCTAACCCGACATGCACGCTACCGGAAATGATTCAAGTCCTTAGGACGCGACGTTAAGCCGTGGTCCACTGTTCATTGTGCTTGTCGTAAAGAGCTAGGGGAATTTCCCCAGTACAATGAACCTGTAAATACTGTACATATATAGTGTCTGTCCTCTCTGTCACGACCAGTGAAGACTTAAGCTCTTCAGTGTGCTAAACTGGTTTGACATCACGTAGTACAACCATCGTACGATCGCAATGAGGTTATTCCTGGAATAGTCGTGCATGTGTCGTACACAATTCAGCTGCCTTGTTATGTCCCTATCTTAATCATGTAGTCATCCGCTACAGTGCAGAAGTACACAGAATACGACGCTTGTAAGATCACCCCAAGGGCGAATTCAACTACTTCAAGTATTGTTGTCACTATAGGTGGGGGAGGGGGGTTTTGATCGCACGAAGCATATTAGCAGTTCTTTGCACTTGGATGGGTTCAGTTGCGTGTAGTTGGCTTCTGTCTCATGAAAAGATTACACACGTCAGTTTACATCGTGGAGTGATGTGTAACGTGCCTTGCCTGCGACAATGGCATGTCACTTTTCTTCCTTTTTTTTTCAATGTTTTATTCATTAAGGTTCTCGCGGGCAAACACACATTCACCCGAATTACGACCTTCTTACACACGTCAGGCTTTACCATAACCACACAAAACACATACGAACAACGACTTTTTAGATAGTACAGTCAAACCTGTCTGTAGCGGCCACTCAAGGGACTGGTCAAAATTGGCCACTATAGAGAGGTGGCCACTATAGATAAAATGCTGATTAATTGACCACAAGCAATAAGTTACACATGGTTTTAGTAACCATTGATCTTTATTCACATAATACAGTGCTGTAAATGTACTGCAATAATTCTTACACTATATGTATTCAGAAAACAAAAGCTAAAGTAGAGTTCGGCGACCTCATACCTCCATGAATATTTAGGACTTTTGTGAATTTCATGCAATTGACTAACACATTAACATAATTTATGCATAGTGTTATTCATCATTGACTAACATACACATGTGAAAATTGTAAAATCATTAATCAATGGGCGGTTTTGCAATTTTTACATAAATTATGCAAATTAGTTCACCATTACCATATTTGGTTTCTGGTTATATTCCACTTATCATAATTAACAAGTGTTACATTTATTAAAGTCCAGTTATTGCAATCAATGGAATTATACAATTCCCTCATTAATTATGCAAATTAAGTCCTCATTTGCATAACATGCATATCCTTTTGAACATCTTTGCCCAAGCTACCTGCATGCCTAAAATGATGCCAATTCGTCAATCCTTTCTGCAGTTATCCTCTTTGGAATGTCTTGACAAAAACTCCCCTGCAGTTCCGAAATTAAATGTTAGGGGGCTGAAACCTGCCCCACTTTGCCATGACACTGCAAGCTATCTACCAGCCAAATGTCAAGACCATGTCACGTCCAGGACAAGAGATACATAGAAAAAACTGCTATGATAGAATATTCTCATTTATTATGCAAATGTATTCCTATTTTGCATAATTAGTATCTTACCTTGTACAACATTTTCGAAGGTACCTACATACCAAAAATCATGACAATCCGTTGTTCCCTTCTTGAGTTATCCTCTTCAGAAGTTTTTGACAAAAATGCCCCTGCTATCCCAAAACTAGACGCTAGGGGGCCCAAACTTATGTCATTTCCTCCTGAGCACAAGAGCTATCTAACACTCAAAAATTGTGATCACAGCGTGTTCAGAACACCGAGATAGCAAAACCGGAAGTTGCGCTGCAGTACTAAGGGAAGCCGCTAGGGGGTCCAAAATTTAATCATTTCCAGCTTTCATCACACACTACCAATACACCAAGTATGAAACCAATCCACCCAGCCGTTCTTGAGTTATCTTGTTTACACACACACACACACACACACACACACACACACACAGAGACAAACGCGGGGTAAAATATAACCTCCATGACATTTCATGGAGGCAATAAAAGTTTTAAATGCTCTACAGTTGATGAAGAGACCGGTATCGTCATAATTCTTCGATCCTTTGGCTTGCATGGATCCTTTGATACTTCGCCGTACGTGTGTTCCCGCTCGCGTTCACACGTCAGATTCCACCATTATGCTAATGTGGTACTCACAAGAAAAGCCTGTCATTTTAGACTTATCTCTTAATAAATGTAAGAGTAAAATCCACTATAGTCTAAAGTTCATATAATTTTATCAGTGTAACAATTTTTTTAGAATGTTTTTGTAATGTAAATTAACCTCAACGACAGTGTATTAGAACGTAACTTTACCACAATTTACCTCCGTAATAGTGGTGTCGTCTGTTGACCTTATATGACCTCGTTTGTCGGGAGGTAGGCAGTTTTGTTTTGAAAATAAAGAGGTTTTAAATCCGGCGTAGGGTGACAATACAGCCGCTGAAACAGTGGCCGAACGCGTGCCGGACCGTAGATAAGCCGTCCTCGTGGCTGTAATCGGCAGTGTTTCTTTATCTGCGGGACCGGAAATCGTGTGGCCGTGGCCGCGTTGGACAGGTGGCCGCTAAGCCTATTTCTTAATCATTACGAATCCAAGGGACCGACAAAAAGTGATCACTATGGCCAGGTGGCTGATATGCAAAGGTGGTCGCTAATACAGGTTCGACTGTACCTGCCTCGTGTCTGTGTTCTTCACACTCATGTGGTTAAATTACGTGGCATGCCTAATCCTCACCTGTTTGAGATCACCTGTTCTTTATTAGATTGCTTACTTCCGGTGTAGGCTACATGATCAAAATACTAGAAAAGTTATGACTTTAACCCTATCCAGACATCGGGGCTAAAAGTGCCTGCGGCAACTTTGACCCCCTATAGCTCCCAAACGGCTTGTGCTAGAACAACCAAACTTGGTGAGTTGTCCTAAAATATTGTTGGCAACAATTTTAAAAACATTGGGGAAGTTTATGATTTTTGTGTTGCCATGGCAACGGGTTTCTGAAAAGCAAATTTTACAAAAATCACTAATTTTGGTTCAAACAATGGGATTTTAAACCGGCTGGTAAAACTATATAAAGACCAGATAATATAAACTATGGCCTTCAGTATGCTACAGGCACCCGTGCAGTTAACATCAGTGGTGGCCTGGCTGAGAAAGTACAAGTTACTCTTCAAATCATGTTAAATCTAGAGACAACAGATAAGAAATTGAAGTAATACTACACATAAAGAAGTTTGCTTGAAGAATATCAAGTAATGAGAACACCGGGTTGCTATTCAGTGTGAGACATCGACTGGCAGTTATATGTACAGTTCTCCAGAGCATAGGTCTATATTGGATTCTTACTATAGGTCAAGTACTACAAGTCATGTTCCTACACATACAACTCATGAGAGCTGTAAGCTGTGACAGTGTGAGGAAGACATTTTCAAGTTCGAAATGTACATGTAGATGCAAATATATGCTTTGATACAATTTTGACAAGGCTAATTTGAAATTTGAAGAAAGTTGTTTTTCCAAGAACTGCAGATAGTATTATCTTATTCATGATCTTATCTAATTGAAACCTTGCATTATGTAACTTTGTTACTTACTTTGGGTCATTCTGTATGATTTGATAATGTTCCTATGAAAACCAGTACTTTGAACCAGTACAGTATTTGAATCAGTGACCAGTAATATGCTAATCTGTCTCTGACCATTGTTTCTAGCTGGTAGACAGTCTGGGGTGTTTATGAGTTTATTTGGTTATGGGTGTCAATCCACCATACAGACTGCTGGACAAGTCACAGTGGGAGCACTTCCTTATTGTTCTTGCCCTGGGTAAGAAATCCTCCGGTTTAAGATTTTCTTGCTAAAGTTAACTTCTTTTCATATATCTTTAATATCCAACACATCTAAGTTAAACTTTTATAATTGAATATTCATAAATTATGCTAATGAGATGACGTAATTGGTCAAAATCCAAGATGGGCGACAATATCATGATTTTAAGTATAACAAGTTTATTTTCACTCAGATATCATCACTACGTGGTATTTTCTTACAGAAAACATTCATGTGAACGTTTTTAATCCATTCCAAGGGGTTTTAGCGTTATATGTTGAAAAAAATGTAGCTTGAAAAATTTCAGGTTGATAATCCAAGATGGCGGATAGCTAAACTACAGATGACGTCATTCTATGACGTCATTTTGACGTCGTTGCGTCGACTTTTGACAACAGAAGTCTTATAACACTTAAATATCAATAAGAAACCTTTATTGGTAACTTTTTGAGTGACATATTTAGGTATTATGGGAATTCCCGTTTTTAGCCCAAAAAAGCAATGAATGACGTCATAATTACGTCATATTACGTCATAATCATATACAAATTGCAGGAATTATAAAACTCGATAAGCACAACCTTCCCTGCAAATTTGGTGATCGTACAATAAGCCGTTTTGAAAATACGAAGGGGGGGTCGAATGAGCCCCCCCCCCCCCAGGCCAGGGAAGGCCCAAAAAGCCCAGTCTGGATAGGGTTAAATTATTGTCATTGGCTGATCCAGTCCGGTTACCTTCCGGTCACAGAGTAATTTCGGAACCTTTATATCCCTAATACCAGTCTTTGGCCCCGAACTAAGAGGCTTGGGTTTTGATTCTTGCCATGCTCCAGACTTAAGCACTTTGGCACTACCTACCCTGACGGCAGGGTGACGCCCACTGAAGCCCTAAGCTAAAGTGTCAAAAGTGTGCTAAAAGCATAGTCTCCAATCATATCTTGAGGTTTCGGACGGGGGTACATTAGAAGCCGGGATTTCACCATAAAATTTACATGCTATGGACTAAGACGGGTATAAGATAGCAAACATCGACGATTCATCTAAAATGTCTTCATTTTATTTGGTCTTATCTACCTGTCCAACGATTCATGTGGCCGGGTTTAATACCCTATCTCAATAACACATTGTGCGAACACAGAATAAGAGTGAAGTAACGGATGAAATACATAAAATATGTATCACTAGTAAGAGCAAAATTTTCGCGAAAATGCTGAATGTTTTCCCTGTTGCCTTTTGTCAAGCTATTCGCACAGAATACTATACCATCAGGCTCGCCCTATATATACTACATAGTATTGTATTTGTCCATGAGCATAAAAGGGTCACCTTACATCTCCCTGTTTTTTATGAGAAGAATATGAACAACTAAATATCAAATATCATGCCCGAAGGCTAATTGCACATACAGTCTCAGAGTAAGAATAAAGGCATTCATTCATCAGTAAATAACATTAGTTTCTAATCTACTATAAGGTACTAAGTTTATTATTGTAGGGTTTGACTTTTTCTTTGAAAATTGAAGGCAGTGGTTAATGAATTGTCCACTTTCTGCAAAATGGCTGGGTTTTGTGCTTGGAGTAAAAAATGTAGTCTCTTGCTGATCTCCTAAATGGTAAAAGCTCGGTAAAATTGAGCAACAGTTTAAAATAATCTGTTACTTTCGGCCTTGTAGTGAGGGCGCTGACTAATGAAGTGCGTTTCATTTTCCACTGCATTCATTAAGCAATATTTACATAATCTATCGTGTATAGGTACAGGTACATGTACATGTTCACTCCGGCAAAAACAGTTATATGTTTTCCCTACCGAGAAAAACATAATTATCATGCATATGGCGCATAATTTCAAACTACCATATGTACATCATTGTACATCCAGGTATAGTCCAGCCCCATCAAGACAGCTACACAGTGGTGTAACACGGTGCAGAGAAGATGACGTGGGCGACGTTTTGTGTCGTATTCATGCTCTTCAACTTTCTGCCATCGTGCCAGGCCCGCCGAGACGCCGCGGTGTGGAGTGAAGATGTCCCGATACGTGAGGATGTGTCCGTCGGCAGTACAGTCTACAGTATCACTCACGGCGCGACAAACGGTATATGATGATAAGCTTCCTGAATACATGCTTTAAGCCACAGTAAGCACATTTTATGGATGACAACCTCGTCAGACTTCATTAGAATTAATGAGATAGGGCAAAAAATCCAAGATGGGTAAAAAATACAAGATGGCTAAATTTTCAAAATGGACACAATAGACGTAGTAACAAGAATTGAAGTGACAAAACATGGTATCACAGCCAAAAAGTCATCCATTCCTGTATTCAAGAGGTAACTTAGTGTAGTAAAAGTAACACTAGTACTGGTATCACTTACCAAGTTGGCAATTCACTCATGTCTTCCGTAGTGATGCCACTTTTACAATTATCCAAGTATAGCTTCACTTCAATAGCAACAGTCATTGCTACCTCGCTAATGTCACTTCTATAAGTACAATCAGTACACAAAACAAAATTTCCCATTTTGATATTTTCTCGTCATGTTGACCATCTCCAAAGATGAAAAAACCTTTTATTTTAAATCATGCGAAATTCAATGAGCGAATGTCATCCATAGAATTTACTTGCTGTAGCCTTACGTTTAACTTATTGCTTTCCTTCTTTACATATCGAGGCACATCTCATGCAAAGATTGTTAGATTTAGTATGGTTGCCCCCCCCCCCCCCACCTATGGAACAGTCCACGCATGCGTACGGGGGCTGGGGAGGGCAGTCTAGTTTGAGGCACGACTCAGTGAATACATATGGTTCTATACGTCTGTGTGTGTGCGTATTTATTCCCAAGCATCAGTGGAATTGGAGCCAGGTTAACAAAGATTACCTTACATTATCTTGCAATAGGTACCTAAATTATTTTACTGTTTTCAGTTGTCTTTCAGTAGCATCCAAGTATCGTAAGCTTAGAGACTAATTCCTCCATGAAATATCTAGAACTTTTGTACATTCCTTGTTTTGTTTTCTTGTAATCAACACAATCTATTATAAATGATGATCGTCCCTACCAAGATCATACATAGGTGTGAAAGTCCTTACTTACCCTTTCTGCTTAATTAACGTCACCTCTCAAAAAAGTTTGACAATTTTATTTTTATTTCAAGATGCACGGTATTGCAGCCGAAAATTGGCTGATGAGCGCCGACATAAATTAAAACAGCTGTAATAAAATCTTGTCACAATATTAAGAACTTATAAATGTATACATTTACAAGCATTTCTGTACGAGTATATTGATCAACGCTCTGCAATCAGCAAAATTAGAAGTAGCGACCACCTTCTTGAAAAAGAGAAAGGGTGGTACAAGAAGTTACTTCAGTGCGAAAGATCATGTAATATACTGCATGCACGTCAAATATTGCGGAAGACGAAACACATTTTATTTCAAACTTTTCCTTCTACGATCACGAGAGGAAGGAGCGTTTTAAAGAGGCCACTAATTTCCTCCCAAATTTTCCCAAACATGTCACAGATAAGTGCATAATGCAACAAGTGACTAACGGTCGACTTCCTTCTCTCCATAGAGCTGGTTGATACCACAGTTGGACCTCCCCATAGAAAAGCATGTTAAAATACACTGAAACAAGGCTTTGCAAAAGTGCTAACCTCAATTTCAATCTTAATTTTTTTCTCCACCACTGGCACCAGACAGCCCCAATGGTCAACTTTGTATTTATTATTAACCTCTAAAAGAAAAGAGGGGGGTTACCTGCTCAAACACCGAGGAATTGTCGCTCTATGAAAGAAACCTCACCTTTGACCCCAGGTTTATCCTGATACCACCGGTACCCATATGACCCAACGACTAAAATCCTTCTGCACCTAAACTGCTATTAAAGCTGAGCAAATTTTGACCAAAATGGGAAAGCTTAGACCCTACCTTCTAACCCAAATGAAAAGTTTCCAGGTTGGGCCAAATTTTTCAAGGAAAAAGAAGATTTTCAAGGATTTTAAGTGGCACTATAATCGTATTCACTTTTTGTGTCTTCTACTGCGCAACTCAACTGTGACGTCAATCTGCCCTAAAACGATTCTATGTTTTTCTCCCCAGTTGTACATGTTTGGTTGACACGGGATCCGTCATGGGTTACTGACCCCACCGACACTGGAACCTACTGGAGCCCGCTGATCGGCCCGGACCCACTTCCTGGCCAGAGCGTCGACAACTGGTACATCGCCCTGGACCTCGCAGCGCCCCGAACTCTGAACAGCATCGCATTCAACAAGTACGGTGACACCGTCAATGACATCGCAGCCTTCACGTTGCAGAAGTCGCAGGTTGGGAATCCATACAGCTGGGAGGACGTCACGTCCGTCGATAACGAGCAGGGAGGGACCGCCCAACGGCAGGAGTTCGGCGGGTTCCAGGGAACAGCGCGGTACTGGAAGTTCCTGATCACTCGGACCCACTCGGGCCTGCAACCATATCTCACAGAACTGAACCTCTATGGAATTGGAATTTCCTCAGGTAAGAAAAAATATCAGTCTCGTTTTGTAACCTTTACAAATGTCGATACAAGGAAGGCTCACGATTTCGGATTTCGGCGAATTCACCCCCCGTACGGACACCATATATAATAAGGACACTGTACGTGCACAGCAAGAGCCACTAAGTGACATTTTCAAGACATCACCAGAAGTACTCAGCATAACTAAAATCATACCTTAAGGGGTATGCAAGAGTTTAAGCGTGCGCCTAGACCCCACGCGACAAATATAAAACAAGATTTTAAACCGGACATAAGAATTTTCTTTTGCACAACCAGTTTTTCTCACCTGCTGACGTTTCGATGTCTGTCAGACATCTTCCTCGGAGCTTCTAACTGGAGTTCTATTCTTGCCGCTATATGTAGCCGATTTAGGGGGCGCTGTTGCGGCGAGAACGTAGCTCAGCTTGTACCCCCCTTGTAACCCCCTTCGAACCATTACATCCATAGGCAGGCTTTTCAGTCGCAGGGCTCACACCGTCATTACGTGTGAACGGTGGTGTCAGAACTGGCAGCAATTTTTGACTGATCGTGGTGTAAAATTGAGAAATGATTTTCAGAAGCAGGATGCGATTCACAATTTTGAAAAGAAATGACGTGTTTGGTGGAGAAGCCGCCGAGGCAGAGAGGTAGTACAGTACTGTAAATGCAGATATGTTCGCGGTGGATTTATATTCGCGGTTTTCGCGGTGGCCACTTCACCGCGAATTTAAAACCACCGCAAACATTTTTCCACGGCATTAAGAGACTACAGTGCACGGTGCTACCGCGAACTTAAAACCACCACGAAAAGTCCCTTTTCCTGCTAGCGCGAAATTAAATCCCCGCGAACTTAAATGCATTTACAGTATCCTATTATCTTTAGAGTCCCAGGAATCGAAACAGGCATTCCAAGACGTCTGGAATTACACAGGTCCCAGACAGGATAACAAGAGGTCAGAGTTACTGGATAGCAGGACAGAGGTCGACAGCCGATCCATCAAGTAGCTAGTTAGCACATTGTTAGCACTTGATAGGCTGTAAACAGAGCCAGTGGAAAGACGAATACTAAAACACACAACAACAACAAATGTACAATTCAATATACTTGAATGTATATAAACCATAACTCCGTAACCATGGCAATGCATTTTCATTGCCACACTTTTTTTTGTAATTTCATCTACCAGAATTTTGTGGGGTGGGAGATGGGACATCCTACCGAGGAACAGTCTCTGAGACCGAAACAGGCAGGAAGTGTCAGCGCTGGGACAGTCAGACACCTCAGGAACACGACAGGACACCCGCCAATTATCCGTCATCCGGACTAGAGCAGAACTACTGCCGGAACCCAGTCGGTTTGCCAAACGTTTGGTGCTACACCGCGGATCCTAGAAAGAGATGGGAGTATTGTGACGTACCATTATGCGGTAAGGTTTGATTCTGTAACCTTATATAAGAGCTGATGTTGGTTCTGTGTTGATGATATCTATACGTTTATGAAGGTTAGACATCCAGGTAAGCAATATTCAAATACAATTCAATCTCTACAACTGGATAAAAACGGATATTTATTTCCGGACGTTTCGAGTATGCTATGGACGGTGGAAGTATGCTAACTTGATTTGCATTTGTGTAGCCTTTTGCATAAGATCCTAACGATTTAGTGGTTAAACCAGTTTTTCTAGTTAGCTGTACTGGTATTGAATTGTTCTGACTAGTTCATCCTTTCAAAGCTGAAGAAGAGTGATGGATGTCACTCGAAACGTCAGGAAATAAATATCCGTTTTTATCCAGTTGTAGAGATTGAATTGTATTTGATGATATCTATGTTTTCTCCGGTATAGGAATACATAATGCGTTTGCTGGTGTGCTCTTTTTCTTTCTTCTTCTGCCAATCAGACCTTAGTTTAGATATTGGATGCTGTTACAAATATGAGCAATTTTGTAATCGATCAGAGCTTAGGTTAATCCATGTTGATTTGATTATATGGATGTTATCCTATTGGAATTCCAAAACTGATGCGAGCGCGGACAAAAGTGTGACCAAAATAAAGTTGCCGTCGGCATAAAATCTAAGTATACATAGCGGTTGAGCATATAAATTTTCACTCCTCTGAACATACTCCTCTTTTAACAATGATGCCAAACCACTGTTCATGTTACATGTATGTCTCCTATGTTTCTACCATTTACTTGCAATTAGCCTCCGGTTATGAACTTGCAAATAAACTGTCTATGGCTAAAGATGCATAGTATGGCATAACGGGGCATCGTACGGGGACGAAATCGTTTTTTGTTTTCTTCGACGGGTACAAAATTTAAAAAAAAAACAGACCTGAAAATTCAATGGAACAAGTTTCGCCGATTGGAAAATGGACACGCTATATCGGCAGGCGTTTTGCACCCATGTCCAGTATCAGGGTGATATGCCCGAAGTTGTCCTAAGTTAAGTTAGATGTCAGAAGTTGTCCAAAGTTGTCCAAATGTGTCCGTAGTTGTCCGAAGTTATGACGTCACGCTAACCATGACGTCATCCTAACTTTGGACAGTCAGCCGGGGGGTGTACGTAGTTGTCCAAAGTTGTCCGAAGTTATGACGTCACCATAACCATGACGTCATCTTAACTTTGGACAGTCAGCCGGGGGGTGTACGGAGTTGTCCGAAGTTGTCCGAAGTTATGACGTCATTATAATTATTGTGTGCATTGTTCAAACGAACGTTAAGAGGAGAAATAAAAGACAAAAAGACTTGAAATAAATGATTTTTTTACAATGCATGAACATTGATTTTGTGCTGATTAATGTGCATCTATATTTTATTCATATATATGCGTGAGTGGTGTGTATCTTATTTACACATATATAAGTTTTTACTATATATTAATTAACTTAGGACAACTTCGCACACTTGTTGACCTACCCTGCCCACTGTCCAAAGTTAGATGACGTCACGTAACTTTGCACAACTCAGGACAACTTCGCACACTTGTTGACCTACCATGCCCACTGTCCAAAGTTAGATGACGTCACGTAACTTTGCACAACTTAGGACAACTTCGCACACTTGTTGACCTACCCTGCCCACTGTCCAAAGTTAGATGACGTCACGTAATAACTTTGCACAACTTAGGACAACTTCGCACACTTGTTGACATACCCTGCCCGCTGTCCAAAGTTAGATGACGTGACGTAACTTTCCACAACTTAGGTCAACTTCGCACACTTGTTGACCTACCATGCCCACTGTCCAAAGTTAGATGACGTCACGTAACTTTGCACAACTTAGGACAACTTCGCACACTTGTTGACCTACCCTGCCCACTGTCCGAAGTTAGATGACGTCACGTAACTTTGCACAACTTAGGACAACTTAGTTAGATTACGTCATCCAATAAATGTTTTGACGTCATCTGTGACTCCCGATATAGCCTCAAAGCCAGTGGGAAACGGTTGTAACTTAGTACAACTTCGTACAACTTCGTACACCCTAACTTCGTGCACTTCACCCTGATACTGGACATAGCTCGCGTTTTGGGCCTTATTGGGCCAAGAAAACAACAAGATCTTTTAGTGAAGTCGAGTATATAGAGTTTGTAGTCATTTGTATAATGTTTCTACAGTACAGAGGCAGTTAGCCTTAATTACATGAAGATTTTTAAGCGCCAGTGGGAGTCGTATACTCCACCGAACAGATTCCTTTGTTGCAAAATTGGCCATTGTTTTGAGTTTTACCGATTCACAAGTTTTTACAGACAATCAAGTCAAGGTTTCGGTCCTAAACTGGACCTGATCCTCTTTACCTGAACCGGACCTGTACCTGAATTCTGTACCGGTGCCCACCTCTACCAACAATAGCTTTGTCGTTTTTGCTCTTTGATCTCTTATTCTTTGGCGTTATATTTACTTTGGCATTCTGTGACATTAGTCATCTGTTTTTCGATACCTTTTTTTTCATTCTACAGCATATATATGTGCTCGTTTTACAACTGCTTTGCACGATTTACAATATGATGAAAAACTTTTTTCGGGGAAACAGATGCGCGCAGATGTCATCTGTATAATCAAATCAACATGGCCGAAGATATTAACTGTCGTGCGCCAAACTTTATATATGCTGTATCATTCTGAAGCATTATAAACGTATTTGTCTAAAGTGTTACAGATAGCGTTTTTAAGATGAGATTTTGACACAAAATGATGCCAACAAAGTAAAGAAACACGAGTTTTGGATTCCAGTGTAGAGCGTTGGTAATTAGTCGGAAGTCAATGTACATTTACATCAAATGATTCGACATGAATTAAACCTACCGTATTTTTTTTCGAAAAAAGTACGCATCCTTGATTTTGGGCAGGTCTCAGACAGATCTGTTAGACTGAAAGGTAAAATGGAAAAAAAAACTCAAGTAAAGTACGCATCCCTTCTCCAGCAATTTTGAATAGACCTTTATATACGTTTTGTGCATCGTCCCAACTGCCAGTCTCTACAAAGTTGCTGCTGCAACTTATAAAAATCACTGAGAATGAACTGGTGGAACAAATAACCCAGTACATCTAACTGAAAAAAAAAAAACAGTTGAACAAATTGTCAGTCACTAACCATGGAGGTTAAAATTTAATTTCTTTAACCTCATTGCACGAACTCATAAGGGTTGTATGCAAATATCACTCTTATGTAGATCATGTTTAGACAATTCCTTTTGTAAGACAACACCAAGACAACACCAATGTGTCTGTTTTGGATCTCTCCTAAAAGTGTAGCCACATCTTCCTCTATTTTAAGGGTCTTTTATCATTTATCCCTGCAATAACCTCAAATCAAGTACGCACCCCACCTTTGGCAACAGATTGAAGCAATTTTTCAATTTTGAAATGTTTTAAAAAGTGCATACTTTATTCGAGAAAATGCGATAAAGTGGGGTCCACAATTTTCGTTCGTATTTTGACACAGATATGATGCCATACACGGTCAAACACCAGCGAGACTTCATAAATGTCAGCGCGGACTTCATGGAGGAAAACGGAACATCAATATGGTCATTGAACATCACCAAAGGCAACGATTTCGGACGGTTCGATGTTGTTGCTGAGACCTTGTCGATAATCGTTACATCACCGCTGGACTATGAGTTCCACTCGCGGTACAACCTGTCCCTGGAGCTGAAGAACACTGCAGACAACAGCGTTTGGCAGATGAACCTAGCCATTCTGGTCATGGACGTGACGGGATACCCGCCGTACTACAACAAGCTATGTGAAACACCCGTTATACCTGATGATGGGACAGCTGAGAACTATGTAGTCATGAGCACGATGGCACATCTCGAGCTAAATGGGGTCAGCAGTGGACGGTTCCTTGACATTTTCTCCTATTTGCGTCAAGAACTTGTCGATGCTATCATGGGCAACTGCTCCCTTCGAGTGTGTGCTGCTTTGAGTTCAGCAGATGCGCTTGATATTTTCGAACTCGCACTCAGGAGGTCAGAGAATCGGCGCACGGGAATAGAGTGGCAATGTCGCGACAAAGAGATGAGAAGTAATGGTAGGCTGGTTGGGATGTTGAACAAACGATACGATACGTTGCCTGAGTGGGCAGATAGTGGTCAGTGTTTTACGGCAGAGAGTTCCCGTTATGTTGTGCTTTTTGAGGTCTGGTCCGCTCCAATCAATTGGATAAAATGTGGCGCTAACGTCACATTTTTTGATGGCAACACACAGTTCGTAGAGTTCACATTCCAGTCCACTATTATAGGATGTCCCGAGGGCAGGTACGGACTGTACTGTGACAATGACTGTGTTTGTAAGAACGGAGTCCGTTGCCATGGTTTTAACGGTGCCTGCGAGTGCCGTCCTGGCTGGAGAGGAAGGGCCTGTGATATACCCTGGCCCGAGGTCGTCATCATCGCGTCACCTGGCGATTCAGTCGTGAAGTACATCGGTGCCAATCTGACTCTGACCTGCCTGACTCCACACATCCATGTGGTGAACATGACGTGGATTTACAAAGCAGAAATCGACTATAATGACACCAAGTTGATCCTTAATGACACAAAAGAAAAAGGGGTATTTGTAGTGCAGAACAATTCCATCAGATTTAAGCCAATCTTGGAATCAGCCAATGGTGAATACATTTGTGTGGTACAAGGTATAGACGGTACAGTTGTTAACGCAACTTTCGTTCTGAACGCCACCAAATGCCCACCCAACTATTATGGAGAAGTTTGTAGCGAAAAGTGTGACTGTCAGTACGGAGGGACGTGTGACAGGTGGGAGGGTTGTCTGTGTCCTCCCGGTCGTCATGGAGACAGGTGTGAGCACACATGCGCACCTGGCAGTTTTGGTTTAAACTGCAGTAGGAACTGTAACTGTCAGAACAATGCCTCCTGTGATCCAGTCAACGGCACCTGTTTTTGTGCTGAAGGGCAGTCGGGTGAATTTTGTGAGAACGCCCCCAAACCTGAGAACAACCAAGTCGTTGTTATTGTATTGGCTTCCGTTATTCCTGCTATGATCATACTAGTCGGCAGCATTGTAATTGTGATGCTGGTACGGCGACGGTTAGAAACAAAGTACACAGGTGTGGACACTGAAATGGACATCCTTTCATCATGGGAAATTGACAAAGAGGACATTAGTTTCGAGCACATGATCGGCGAGGGAGAGTTTGGCCATGTCGTGCGGGGGAGACTGCGCGTGCCGGCGGGCTACCAGGTTTTGGTTGCCGCCAAAAGTATCCGGCCTGACCGTATGACAGCGTTGGCTGTCCGTGACTTTCGCCGAGAGATGGACATTCTAGCGAGGCTCCACGAGGACAGAGAGGGACACCCAAACGTGGTGAAGTTTTATGGAGTTCTGACAAAATCGGAACCACAGTACATTGTTGTAGAGTACGCAACTAATGAAGAACTGCGGCGGTACCTGTGGAGTTTGAGAGAAGAGTACAAGGTGACAGGACATAGGAAACTGTTAGAACGACTAAGGTTTGCTTCTGGCGTGGCCAGTGGGTTATCAGAGCTGGCACGTCTGAAGATCGTGCACCGGGACATCGCAGCTCGTAATATCGTCATCAGCGACAGGAAGGTGGCCAAGATAGCGGATTTCGGGCTGTCGCGTGACGTTTACGTGTCGTCGGCGTACAAACGCACCAACCAGGGCGGAGAGGAGGAGCTGTTGCCGTTGAAGTGGATGGCCCTGGAGTCGTTACGGGACGGCGTGTACACGTGCGAGAGTGACGTGTGGTCGTACGGCGTGCTGCTGTGGGAGATCGCCAGCTTCGGGGAGGAGCCGCGCTATGCGGGGGGTCCCATGCACCCGGATGTTTGCACACTGTTGGAGCTCCTGCAGAAAGGAGTCCGTCTGCAGCAGTCAAAGGACTGCCCGCTGTCGGTGTACCGCATCATCAGGTGCTGTTGGATTGTTGACCCATCGAAGCGACCGACGCCTGAGGAACTCTTGCAAAAAATAGACCAGTTGATGCCACGGAGAGATGCCTCTCAATCATAACATTTCTTGACAATGAAGTTTCTTCTATAGACCAACTGAGGCTCAATCAAGCACCATAGACAGTCACGGTCTTATATCCTCATGGTCTCTCATCGGCTCATGGATGACATGTTTTATTTCTGAGAAAAAGGAGGTTGAATCAAATTCTAGCAACATTGGTTATCTTCGTTGGTTCTTTGTTCATGGGTTGAACATTTGGTTCATTGATATTGATAGCACCTCCATAAGTAAGGAAATTATGGATGAATTGTGATATTTGGTATGTGAAAATTTGGTGTAATGACAAAGGCAAAGATAAATCTTGCGCCTTCTAGCGACTTTACGTGGTACTGCAGTAGATCTTCCGGTTTCTATATACGCTGTCTTATTTTGTTTATTGTGAGGTAGGTTTTGTCGTTGGGAAGAATGGGTGTGAAATTCAGCCCCCTATCAGATTGCTCTCTGCTGGTACTGCAGGGGTAATTTTGTTTAAACAATTCAAAGAGGGTAACTAAGAATGAAATGACGAATTGAAATGGCCTTGAGCATATTGGTAGCTTAGAGCAAGGTGATGGCGACCAGCCCAATGGTGTGTTAATTATGCAAAACAGGACTACATTTGCATAACAGGTAAAGAAAGTTTACATTTCAAATACATACTGTTTTATTTCTTCTCACTCAACACGGTACAGATAGCAGAGTCATTATTATCTCCATGAAAATGGAGATATAGTTTTGGGTGTGTCTGTGTGTCTGTCTGTCGGTGTGTGTGTGTGTGTGTGTTTGTGTTTCCGGATATTTGTGGTCAGCATAACGCAAGAACCTCTGGATAGATTACGATGATATTTGGTATGTAAGTAGGTGTTAGGAAGACAAAGGTCAAGATCAATTTTGGGCCCCCTGGTATGTGACATTTGGTCTTGATTTTTTGGTGGCAGATAGCTAATGACGTAAAGAATAGGTGGTGTATGTTTGGGTCCCCTTGCAGGTTGCTCTGGAGCTGCATTGGCGTTTTTTACAAAAACCTCTTGGGAGGATGACTAAACAAGGGGACGACAAATTTAGATGATATTTGGTATTTAGGTAGTTTTGACAGAGATGTTCATCCTAAAGTGCAAATAATGCAAACTGGCACTTAATTTGCATAATTAATGAGGGAAATCTATATTTGTAGTGTTTTCCATTATAGGACTCAAATACCTGTAATATATGTAGTTTGTTGCTGGTGGAACATTAGCAGATAACAATTATGCAAATTCGATCCTAATTTGCATAATTAATATAAAAGCGCTAGCTATAATTCTTCTCCATGGTATATTATTGGACAATCAACATTGGGACCGACATAAGTTATCTAAAGGTGTACATAGCCAAGCATAGATTATGTAAATGTGGAAGTAATTTGCATAATCGGACTACTTCATGGAGATATGAGGTCTGCGAACTCTTGTTAAGACCTTGAATTGCACGACGGCCTTACATTTGTTAAAACCAGAAGACAATTATTAAAAAGAGTATTTGCACATTAGCGGATATTGCACGTTTGCGGATATTGCACACACTTACTTAACGGCAACAATGTGGCCAAGTGTAAAAAGCCATTTATAATTGTTGATTTTTTAACCTGATAATAATATTGAAATTGAGTATATTGCAATAATGATGGATATTGATAATTAGAAAATCAAGGAGACAAATGTAGGACGTACAAGGCATTTAAAGAGATATGTGAAAGAGAAATATATCTGAACACTTCAAACTTTGAACATCGTAGAGCTATGTGTAAACTTCGCCTTAGTGACCATCCCTTACATATAGAATCCGGTAGGAATAATCGTACTCCTCTAAAGGACAGAACATGCAGATTTTGTGACCACTCGTATCTTGAAGACGAAACACATTTTTTACTAGACTGTACTTGTATATAGACAATATCTATTTAACACTTTACTGTCAGTCAATAATTATAAGAAAATGTCAAAGCAGCACACATTTAATTACTTGATGTCATGCAGAAATGATCATGCTATGATAAACACAAAATGTAAATATATCTGAACGTGTTCTAAAAAGAGAGAAGAAAATATTAGATGTAGCGGTTAACAATAGTTTATGTATTCAACAGAAATTCATGATGTCTTAGTACATTTCTCCTCTAGTTTGGTTTAAAATTAATGCATAGGTTTAGTTCTACCTTTTTATCCATTAGATCACATGTGGCCCTCTGTGCATTTAGCCTACGGTTATGAACATGCAATAAAAATTGTTATTATTAATAAAATGATCATGCACAAAACGTTTTTGTCAGTATAGCAAAGTGATAGAAAATGACTCAAGTTGTGATTTCTTTTAAATCTGGCGAACTTTGAACACAAACTGAATTAGTGTCTGTAACAATATGATATGTGATGAGTCATATAAAATGTAAAAATATGACAGCCTTACATTATCTTAATGTGCAGTTAAGATTCAAACTACTGTCAAAGCAAATAATTAAAAACGAACTTCATGAATAAATATTTTGATTGGCTATCCTTAAGTTGGAGAGGTGCGTTTTCTTCACTATTTTGTTGATAAATATTTTGCTAAATCTGATATAATGTATCAACATAATGTTTTATAGGTTGTGCTTGTTGGTAATAATGACTTTATTATAGATAATGGAATAAAGATTCCTTAATGCATTAGGTCTGTTTGAAAACACTTAACGTAAACGAGGAGTGTCCACTGAAATTTATCACAATGCAATCTACAATTATTATTGACGAGGCCTTTACGATTGGCTACCACGCTTTACACAAAAATATTATTTTACAAAGTTTTTAACATAGATATACATACAACATGCAAGTTGGTACATTTGTCATATATATTCATCGAGGGGCACAGTTTTGCCTATGTATGGCGCCCTATGTATTACTATATATAGGAACAAAAATTATCTAAAATGATCACCTTTATTAGCTAACGAAGAAAAAAATGTTTGTAAGCAAACATTATAGTCGAAGTCTACATTTATTATTATGGTATCATAGCAATTCAAATAGTACTATGATATAATGTAAGAAGAAGAACACATTATTTTATACATAACAACAAACAGCAGAGTGACTAAAAGTAAAGTCAGGATCTGTTGTCACATTTAACATATTTACTTGCCTAAATACAAAGTCATGGGAACGGCTGAGTAGCTTAAACTACACTCAGGATCTGTTGCCACATATAACATATTTACTTGTCTAAATACATAGCCATGGGAACGGCAGAGTGACTAAAAGTAAACTCAGGATCTGTTGTCACATTTAACATATCTACTTGCCTAAATACATAGTCATGGGAACGGCTGCCGCGATGCTGATGATGTACAGAACAAGTAAAACCCTGTCCAGGACTTTAGCCAACAGGATGTACTCGGACACCTCCTCTTCATTCATCATAACCTTCTTAAGCACCTCTCTCTTGTTATCAACAGCCTTTGCGAGCTCTTTGACTTCTTTTTTTACGCCTTTAAGATTAGGGATAAGCTGAAGGAGGGCGGTGGTGCGGGTGGGCACCAGACTTGAGAGAGGCGTTGATGGCTGTTTGGTTGTCTCATTGCCATCACAGGGCCTTTCGTCGTTGACGTCCACCTTGCCATCGCATAGAAAAGCGCAGTTGATCAGGCCTGTGGCTGGAAAGTCTGTCAGGTCAGCCTCTTCATCACGGGGGTGCTTCTTTTCTGTTAGATCGCCCAACAGCAGTATTCTAAATAAAAATGACGTGAATTAAATGGCGCCGAAGAGCAATTACTGTAAATGTAGAAACTTTCGCGGTGGTTTGATGTTCGCGGTTTTCGCGGTGGCCGCTTCACCGCGAACATTTTTTATGGCAGTAAGAGACTACAGTGCATGGTGCTACCGCGAACTTAAAACCAACGCGATAAGTATATTTCCCGCTACCACAAAATTAAATCTCCGCAAAGTTAAATGCATTTAAGTATTACTTGAGCTTTCTACAACCCGAAATTCATGACGATTGTTCAAAGTTATTCTCTTTCAAACATTGAAACGAAATCGCCCCCCCCCCCATCACCAGGGAACCATACCTACACAACTTAAGAATCATGGCCATAAAATCTCCAGAACATGAGATCAAAAACGTCAAGTACATAAGAAAGTTGCTAGGAGACCAATATTTGGATAATTGGGAAATATTATATACTGAGTGAAAAGGTGGCCCTTGTGTGTAAGGAAAACAATTCCAACAAACAGAAAAACTAGCATGTAATGTTGGTGATATTCTCATTAGAGAATGCCATTAACTAAATATGGAGCCTTGTCGAATCATGGAATATTAAAAATTTGGGATAAGCGAATGTATTTTGAGGTTACAAAGATACCGCGGAAATAATTCTAAAATGCTGTAATTACTAGTTACTATCAATTTTCTTCCAACAGTGACTAGATGATCTACGAAAGCCTGGCCTAGTCTCGTGTTCTCTCGCGAGATCGAGACTAGGCCATTCTCCGTGACCAAGATGTGCTGTCAGACATCGAAAATTTGGAGGTACGTACTCTACATTTAAAACAGTCACTGTCGGAAGAAAATTGATAGTATCTGTATACATACGTAACTGATGAACCTCTTCAACGATATTCAACTGTAATGACTAGTAATTACTTTGAAATGTGTCGGAGAAAAATAATCTTCGCCATTGGAGACAGGCTGCCCTTCCGGTCGTGAATAATGATGACGGCCATGGTAAGAAGGAGGAAAACTCCCATCAGCCCCATGCACACGATGATCAGCGTAGCTGTAAAATTATGATAAAACATAGCACGGACGTTCATCGATTTGTGTTAAATAAATGGACAAGCTGAACTTTGCCCAAGCAACACTTGGGGCTTATCCAAATTTTCGGCTAACACCATGTCTACTGCAGCTTCCGGAACATGACATTCGAGCTGGCCGTCCAACACTGAACAGAGACGGGGGGTGACATAGGTTATCTGAAACCAAATGATTGGCTGCTGCAGCCATGTGGCTTCGACGGTACGTCCCGGAAGCTGCAGTAGACGGGTCCATTCCGTGAACAAGGCTGACGGAGTCATCCGAAAATTTAGCTAAGTTAACTTTCTTCAGTGATAGTTAGGGACATTTTAGTTTGTCATAATGGCAAACAGTTACCAGAATGCTAAATATCAGGATAGCCTTAACTGACATTTATCTTGTTCAAAAAACAATGCAGTCGATTTGTATCTATTTTACTCACCGAAAAATGGCAAACCCCCCTTGACAGGAAGAACGCCTGTGACAAATACAAGAGACACGACCATGGAGAGCAGAATGGTCAGGCCAAACGAGATCCGGTCTCCCCTGTCCAGGGGCATGACGAAGGTGATGATCATCAGCACAACCAGGATGATGCAGGGTCCCACAGTAGTGGCGAGGTGAAACAGGGGGATCCTCTTTAGATGAACAACAAAGCATGCTTCTCTGTTGTCTTTCGCAAATATATTGTCATTTCTATGCCATTCGCCCTCTGTTGTTACATCCGAGTAAGAGTTGCATGGACTGCTCCCCTTGTCTGTTGATCCTCCTCCTTGGCATTCTACATGTTCAAAACATAAAAAATATCACGTCATTCCGTCAACGAGCTATTGTCATCCAAAGTTTGAAAGACAATCGGCCACTGCACTTCCAAAAACGCCCAAACTTACCGAACGTATTTCCTACTCAAAAAGCTATCTGTTCGTCAAAAATCATGACCTTAGCATGTCCAGAACACGAGATATCAATAACTAACGCTCCACTGCAGTACCTTAGAAAGCCTCTGTGGTGCCCATTATCGAACCTGACCTTAGTTTTCCTGACACCTACCCACCTACCAAATATCATCAGGATCCATCAAAGGCACACGTACAGACAAACACGCCCAAAATATAACCTTCTTGACGACGGTAAAGACCATTACTTGTACGCGTAAACCATTACTTGTTATCTTGTCATCAGGATATAATATGTAATACCCCTTTGATACATCCGAATTGCGATCGATGGCCCGTACAGTTGATCATGAAGACTCATCTTACATACATACAAACCTACATAGTCATACCCTTAACAAGTTAGCCATATCCAGACCGGGCTTTTTTGGGATTCCTGGGACGGGGGGGGGGGGCTCTTTTGACCCCCTCCTTCGTAATTTCAAAACGGCTTGGGTTACGATCACCAAATTTGGAGGGAATGGTGTAAAGATTTATATGTTCTGTAAGTTTGGTATCGTTATGACGTAATATGACGTAATTATGACGTCATAATGTCATAATTTTAGCCCCCCCCCCCGTCTGGATAGGATTAAAGCATTCACAAAGTTTTGCTTCCATTCCAAGAATCATCTTCTGATTACAAAGTCTGGTCCCCTCCTGTTGTCAGTGTTGGATGGTATTCTTCTCTTGCCAACATATGAACAGCTTGTAGTTGTGATTTATTTTGTTTTAGAAATATTCCCTATCATTTTACCCAATCTTTTACAAAAGGAACGAAAATCAGTTAAGACTTATTTTTTCGAAATCCTTACGAATGGTTTGAATAGGTAAGAATTATTTATACCACCTTTCCACTAGGACGACGCTCTCGTCGCGCTCTCTCTGCGAAATAAAAATTGACAGATCTGTTGTCTTTTCAGTTACACTTTTACGTTTTGTATGATATGCCAAGTGTGAAAGCGAACGTTACACATATCCTATTTAGTTCGCAATGAGAGCGCAGCGCGATGGCCGTCTAGTGGAAAGGGGGCCCGGAACTTACGAATGGTTTGCTCCACTGCTGCGATCGCAGAGAAGCAGACGTGACATTCCATGGTGTCTGCAGGGAAGTAGAAGGGGTCTGCATCACACACAGTGGTGGTCTGGGTTTCTACACTCCAGGCTACCCGGCCATTGCTGCTCACGCGGACCGGGACATCCTTTTGTAGGCTGTGTGAAGCAGCACTGCGAAGGTTCAACATGTTTTGGTTATTTGTTCTTGTTTTTCCTTTCCCTTTGAAACGGTGTCTAGTTGTTGCTACACAATATCGTGTGTAAGGCTCGTATATTACTAGGATGCAAAAAATTATAATGTATGCCCATTGATTATTTCAGTAGCCAATATGAGATTTTGTTGATTTTTTTCAGTTATGAAAGCTCAAATCGGCCTGCACTGCAGGTGGCCTTTTATTTAAGTCATGAGGGAAGAGATGTCAGATAAAATACATAACAGAGGTATACGTAACGTATAGTTTATAAAACTAACCTTTGTTTATAAAAAATAAACTTTGTTCCAACACAACAGAAGACAGACTCACCATGAATTTTCGGTCCAGCACGTCGACCTTCTTCAGATAGACGATTCGCTGCACTGATGTTCCGGAAGTTCGTCGGATGACGTCAGCACTCAGCGGCGAATGGTCAATGGCGGGAAAGCGAAACTACCGCCATAACACGGTTCAGAGAGGGTTGATGCGCCATTATGTATATGACCTCCTTGACAAACCCCATAAAATGCCTTCCCGCCATTTACGATTCGCTGCTGAGATGAATGCTGACGTCATTCAACATCAGTACGGCGAATCGTCTATCTAATAGGGCCTTTACACTGAATCCGAATTAGCAGGAATCAAGCAGAACCAGCCGGAAGGAAGTATTTGCAAAATTCTTGCCACATTCGGGGCAATTCCGAATGGGGATTCCAAATGGACCTCATATCCCCTTCACACGAGTTCGAAGGAATGAGCCCCAATGCCGTCATAATAAAAAGTATTCTCTTTTCCTGGGTATTCGTAGCGTATTCTAGAAATTCTTACTGCATTCCAGATATTCTTTTGGCCACTTTAGAAGTGGCTTGCCGTTTCGGTTCTCCATCAAATGAGATAAGAATGTTTTGAGTAATGTTGGAATGCCGTAGAATGCGGTCATAATGCAGTTAGAATAGTTAGAAGACACTTTGAATCCACTTCGAATGCACCTCGACAGTTTTTAACTTGTCAAAAACTTTCGGACCAGCCAAAAATTCTGGCACAAATAGCTGGAATTGCCAGGAATAGAAAAGAATTTTCATTCCGACGGCATTCCGGCTGATTCTTGCTCTTGTGTGAAGGGTGCTTAAAGAACATCGACGTGCTCGACTGAAAATTTATGGTTAGTCTTTCTTCTGTTGTGCTGGAACAAAGTTGAACCTTTTTCGCTATGGATTCTACCATGAGATTCTACAATCACAGATGAGATTTCATTCAGATGTGAGGTAAAGTTTACTTCATTTATAGTCATACTAAGTCTATACACATATTTTGCACATGCATGGTACACAATACATAGAAGCGAGCTGCTGTATGATTCGAGTCCGTTTGTTTTGGTAGTTTCTGTTTCTTTAAGCTGCTACATCATAAATATTGAATTCCTAAGTTTCCCTAGTAAGGCTTTCACCCGGTCCTTCAATGTAATCTGATGGTCAAATGAAAGTTTATTTCAAAGTGTCATACCAAAAGGCGGATTGAAGGTACATGGGAGAAACATAGGGAACATACATGTGACAATGGATAGTGATAAATGTAATTGTAAAAAGAGACAACTAGAATATACTAGTGTTGGCTATTTCTTACCAGGTTGGGTTTGACTCCTTTTTGTAAGTAGAGAAAGACGAAAAGCCCTATTTTTTCTACAATTTGTGGATTCTGTGACTTTAAGAGGAAAGTGGCTTTCTGTTCATCTGTGAATGTAGTTAAAAGTTGGAGTATGTCACTGTGACTTCTCTTAACAAACTTGGTCAAACCGCACCTAGATATGTATATTGGACATGTGATGCATGAAATGATTAATCTAAAAGGCGGAAACTGAATACACAGGGGTGCCTAAGCATTTGCATGAAACGCAAGAAAATTATGAAAATCACACGAATCACTATGAGTTAACGAACGAACCTTGTGCGATTTGTACGAACCTTATGCAAATGACGTAATGTCACGTGATTCGGTGGTGGTCGGCCGGTTTCGCATACGGTTCGTGCAAATCGCATAAGGTTCGTACGTTTTCGCATAGTGATTCGTGCGTATCACATAATGTTCGTGCGAATCTCATAGGGTTCGTGCAAATGCTTAGGCACCTCTGATACAAGCTTACTTTCTCTTCAAGGTCAATATTGGAGTCCAAATGTTGTCACCAGGAATGTTGAGTGTCGTGACGTCATCGTAGTATTTTGGATCCCAGCTCAGTCTGCTGTCTTGCCATGTCTAAGAAAAGGAACAATCATTTACTATCAATTTTTTTCCGACAGTGACTGTTTTAAAGGTAGAGTACGTATCTCCAATTTTTGGATGTCTGACTGCACATCTTGGTCACGGAGAATGGCCTAGTCTCGATCTCGCGAAAGAGCACGAGACTAGGCCTGGCTTGCTTAGATCATCTGCCCCTCCCCCCGCCTCCTTGCGGAGAAGGGGTAGGTTTAGTCTCGTGTTCTCTCGCGAGATCGAGACTAGACCCTCTCCGTGACCAAGATGTGCTGTCAGACATCGAAAATTCGGAGGTACGTACTCTACATTTAAACCAGTCAATGTCGGAAAAAAATTGATAGTAACTGTATGCATACGTGACAGGTGAACATCTTCAAGGAACAAACATGAAAATAATTACCAAAATAACGTCTGAAACACCTCTGGGCAAAACGTTCTTTATGTGCAGTCATACAGTTTCTTATCTGTTGTCTGTATATTTAAAGGGTGACTCTGTACTTGGTTAACTGTCTTAGAAAATCTCCACCGATGTAGATGTAAATTGCAGGACTGCCATACTGAAGTCCATATTTTACGTTATCCGGATTTATACCGGCAGGGTCTGGTCATTATCTGTATTAGGCCTAGGTCCTAATCGCAAAAAGGGGCCCTGTCGAGTAGTTCATGGGCTGTTTGGGGGGACTTTTCGACGTGGGACACTTTACGAGGTCCCGTGGGACACCTTACGGCTCACGAGGTATTTTGGGGCCCGGACGACTACCAGGTTGAATTTAAGCCGGAGTTAAGATGAACCCGGGCCTCGGTTACAAATAGGCGCCGTAACCTACCCGTGGGGTACACCGAGGGGTACCCCCGTGTATGGCAGTTCACTGGGACAAATATGTGTCCTCGGGGCCGGGGCTACATCCCTGACGGGCACCGGTGCAGTTGGGACCTAAGCCTAAGTGGTGTCTTTGAGGTATTTTATCTGGCTAAATTGGCATTTTGACCTTGCATTGTTTTCTTATTAAAGAATTAAGAAAGAATGGAGACGTAAGGAATATTGATAGATGGGCATGGAAGAATTCTAAATCTGATTTTTTGCGGCCATATTGATGACGTCATCAGGTTTTATTGCCCCTAATATTACTTTTTTTTCTATGACAAAATACGGCACTTTGGTACATATCACTGCAATGAAACTATGTTTTTATGTGCATAATGATGAAAGCTACAAATCCACGGTTTCGCAAATTGATGTCTACTAATGATCTGTAGTAATTAGAAAATATTAGTTTTCATCTAATAAAAAAATCATTTTTTATAACTACAGATTGTTAGTAGATATCAATTTGCGCCCACTCACGAAATCAATGGCGACAGATGCAACCAGCTGCTCCTTCTTTTCGTCCTGAAATGAAAGTAACAGCATGGATTTAGATATGCATTTTGCTCCGAGAAATAATTCCATTCCGATATCAAATCCAGAATAAATCAAAACGGAAGGAAAGATACGGACAAAAAAGTATATTTCGAATGTACACAGTTTTGAACTTCGTAGAACAATCACAAAGATAAGAATCTGTAGTCACAAACTAAATATAGAAGCCGGAAGATATACTAACTTTCCCCGTGACGAGAGGTTTTGTCCATTCTGCCCAAATGAGATCGAAGGCGAACGTTTTTTTGTATGGATTGTTCACGATATAATGATAAACGCACAGAGCTGTTCACATCACTTTCCACTTGCTCTAAAGAATTTACTACTGTCTGTTTGATACATAAATTCAACTACATTCTGGGAGGCGATAACCCTGTGTACAAATATATTCACGAATGCTTATACCGTAGAACCAATAGTGTAAATGACATGCTAGACCCAATGTGTTGACTTATCTATAGATATCCATATATGTCTGTTTAGTTGTGCTGTAAGTAGTGAGACAAAGGTACTTGCCAAGTCGACTATCTGTTCTACAGATCCAGTGAAGTTGATGACGACATTCTCAGGTGCAAGACTGGCACTGTAAATCTCCAGGAGCTCCCCCTGAAGCCTTCGTCGGTGGTTTACTGCATCAGTGTTTGTATTAAGTTCAAAAATCATTATGCGGCAACTTATAAGATAAAACGCGACATAGAGATATGTTGTCTTATAAACATGGGAAGAGAAAAATTATACTGAAATAGTGTGCAAGTCGTTATTGTAGTATTTTTAATCTTGAATAAAATTTCATGTTGGGAAAATAACAAAGCATGGCAAGTTGAAAACAAATGTTAACAGAGCGCTGACTTTCATCAAAACCATCTGTAGTCTTTGGACATGCGAAGAGTTTTTTTATATTCGTCTTCCATTTTAATATAAATATACCAAGAATATTCTACAGCCGCACATTTAAAAAGGGTTAGGATTGAATAAAGTTGTATACGATTCATCATATGTTACAAAATACGACACTCTACAAATCAATCACCTGAGCATCTGGGCTTGTCGTATTGCCAATCGCCCCCTGGCATGCACCTCGCTTCACTGGTGTAACCTGACTTCAGCGTGTAGCCTTCGTTGCACGTGTACGTGACTCTATCATCGACGTAGTAGAACCTCTTACCGGGGCTTCTCTTGCCGTAGTTTGGAGGGCCTCTATCCCAGCAGCCATCGGCATCTGTATCAACACGTGACAGTTAGTGACAAAATAATCATCAACAAGAGCACCCTAAAATCGTGACCATATAGCTTGTTCAGAACACGAGATAGCAAACCCGGAAGTTGCGCTGCAGTGCCAAGAGAAGCCGCTAGGGGGCCCAAAATCTAACCATTTCCAGTTTTCATCACACACTACCAACACACAAAGTATGAAACCAATTCACGCAGCCGTTCTTGAGTTATCTTGTTTACATACAAACAGACAAACAAACGCAGGGTAAAATATAACCTCCATGACATTTCATGGAGGTAATAATATGCTTTCAGACGTGTGCTAGAACATCTTTTGTGATCGCAACTACTGAAAATGTATTTACGTTCGCGGGGATTTAATTTCGCGGTAGCGGGAAAAGGGACTTTTCGCGGCGGTTTTAAGTTCGCGGTAGTACCATGCACTGTAGTCTCTTACTACCGTGGAAAAATGTTCGCGGTGGTTTTAAGTTCGCGGTGAAGTGGCCACCGCGGAAACCGTGAACATTAAACCACTGCGAAAGTTTCTCCATTTACAGTATTTCAATCACTCTGTTCTCACAGGACAACTTACCACAAGGAATGACGTCACAATCCTCCTGGCTACCGTCTTCTGTCAAACAAAATGGCCGATCGAGCCCGGTCGGGTTGCGGCAGTAGTTGTTATCCAGGTTGGCCCAGGGGTACTCTGTCTTGTAGTAACCGGCTTGCTCAACCGACCACTCCACACAATCTGCCCCGGATGTAGTTTTACTCCATGTACCACGGTAGTTTATGCCAATGCCATGGTAGCAAACTATGGGACACATTTAACGAAGAAGTATCTGTAGTTTATAATTTTTATGAAAAAAAAACGTATTTCTGACTAAGTGTAACGAATATGGGTTGGCGTGCCGAAATCCAATTGTTGTGCTTATTGTGGCATTCAATATCCATATGATGTCACAACTGACAGAAAATGATTCATAGCTACGTATTATTTGACGTTTTGGTCAACTTCTGATCTGCGAAGTAAAGTAATATGGACTTCCTTTATTTTTCATAGACTTCTGAAATGACGGAAACAAACAAAAGGAACGGACTCGAATCATGCAGCAACACTCACTATTATGATTTTTTCATACCATGTATGTGTATAAAGTATGTGATTAAACTTATTAGGACTTTGAATGATGTAAACTGTACTGTTATGTATTTTGTCTGACCATTACCTCTTCCCTCGTGACCTTAATGAAACGCGGACTGCGGACCGATTTGAGCTTTCATGAATAACTAAATTTAAAGCTTCAAACAAACAAACAAGACAGGCATTACAATCTTATAGACTACTTCGACTAAATGGCATCGAAGAAAGTATTCACTTTCACCTTCGTTTCCCTTCTTGGCTGAATTGGGATTCCAGCAGCCGTGTTCGGACGATGGAAACAGTTTACATCGAGGCAGCAGGCCCTTCATCCAGTCAGCAGCCATGTAGAGCACTTCCTCACACCACGAGCGGCATGGCACCAGCTGTGTACCCGTGACGTTTCCCCTAAAAACACTTACAGATTTACCGAAAGTTGGTAGAATATAGGATATATGACAATTCTTGTTCACAAACAGGTTAAACTTACTTATTTTCTTACTTGCTTACGTTTGGGTGTCTATCAGACACTTCTACAGTGATGAACCGGGTCGAGGGGGAGGGGGGTATAAGCTGAGCCACGTTTGGGATTGTGTTCTCGTCGCAAAAGCGCCACTTACATCGGCTACATATGGCAACGAGAAGCAGAACTCCAGTGAGAAGTTCTGAGGAAAGTGTCTGATAGACACAGAATCGTAAGCAAGTAAGTCTAACCTGGTTGTGTACAAGAATTCCCTTATATCCTATTTACAGATTTAGCATACGTACCGGTAACCTCAAAGTGGATTCTATGGTAGCATAAGATGGTATCAAAGGCTGGCAAAGGAGTGTAGCCGAGCTTAAAGTCAATGCACTCGCCAAAGTCGGCTACACCAATCTGCTAGCTTTTGATACTATCTGCTGCTACCGTAAGATCCGCTTGAGATCGAAGTACCATCTCGCCGCTACCTGAATACGTGATGTTTGTTACTACTAAGCAATGTTTTAATCCGACATTGACCAAGTGACATTGAAGACTGTTGTTTAACTTGATAGTTTCCTAAAGCAAAACTGAAACGTTATTTTAGAAAAATTATTTTCCCACAATATTTTCCTACTTACATGCACGAGATCGTTTCGGTTGCATTTGGAGACAAAAAGCAGTCGGCCTTGTTCTCTTCGGTTACATTGCATTGCGGGAAAATGACCGTCGAAACGAAATTTCTTAACTCCGGGTGGTAGTTTCCGGAGCTGCTGTACGAAGTGTTGAGCAGCTCCACCACAGAGGAATTCTGGGCCTCCTCAAATGTCGTCTGGCCCAGCTGATTCGGCAGCATGGCCAGTCTGATGTCGATTTGAAAATCTCCAGGTATTGGCTGACACACTGAAAATTTGGCAAAGAAAAGCATTATGCCATTTCACTGGTTTTGATACTGATTAGAAGACAAGGATTCTGAACCGTAGATAGCTGCAACATGGGAAAGAAAGACATTAGTTGATATCGTTCGTCTCTTTTGTCTGTAAAGACGTATACATCGTGTATAGGGATGGGTACCGGTACGGCGTACCGATACAAAACCTTTTTTCTCGTTGGACCGGTCCAGAAAAACCGAACCTGAAAAAAATCAGTAGACCGGATGTTGGACCTATTACAAAGGAAACAGATTATATGATCAGGAATTCACACGTTTTGGGGCTTACCGGTCAAAAAAATAACAAGAGCGGAGCAGAGTAGAGCTTATGGTCATTTTTTAAGTTTTACAGTCAAACATACAGATACAGTTAGTCTTGCATGATTTTAGAACGCCAGATGGAGTCAAATACTCCACAAAACATATTTCTCTGCAGCGATATTGACCATTGTTTTGAGTATCGCCCATTCACAAGTTCTCACATACTGAACATGGACCTGGACCTGATCCTCTGGACCTGGACCGCACCTGGACCTGAATTGTGTGTGTCGGTATCCACCCCTAATCGTGCACCATTGGACTGGAGCAATGGTCGAATGATCGTCTTGCATTCAGCCGTTCATATCTAGGACGTAAAGATGGTACATACTGCTTTCTCTGCTTAGCACTGAGCAATAATGTATTGACGAGTATAGGAGTTGAAATACACATCACTATTGGTTTGCACAAACTTATAGCCTATGGGGCTACAGAAAAGGAGATGGGCACAACCTTAAGCATCTGTTACAGCTGATACACTAGCAACTTCAACTTGATACATCAACGGGTCACCCCCTGATAGTGATTTCATCATCGGTCGACGTGCTTACACACGATGGGGTTATACCGCCCCTTGCGGAGTGATATACCCTTTCGAATAGCTGAATACAAGACGGGGATGCGACAGGTCTCTCGTGCGGGTGAATGATGTTAATCACCGTATGGCTGATACGAGACAGAGGTTCGCTAGGCCTCCATCCGGGTGATTTGTAGTGAATCACCAACTCCGGACAGAAGGATTTGCACCAACGCACACCGCACCATCGCACGTGTGGGTGTTCTTTAACGTGCCTGGGGTATGGCTCTCCCCAGACACGGGACCTCCAATTAACGTCCTATCCGAGGGAAGCTAGGTACTCATGTTCACCTAAGTAAAGTGAGGAAAGCGGAATAAAGTGCCTTTCACAAGGGTACAAGATCTGTGACACGGCAGCCGGAGTCGAACTCGAGACCTCTCGGTCACGAGGCAAACACGCTGCCGCTGCGCCACGCGATCTCACAGTGACTTACCACAGCCCGTCTCATCACTCCCGTCCGTACAGTCCGTGGCCCCGTCACACCGCTTCCATGACAGGATACACGCACGGCCGTGGCTACAGCGGAAGTATCCTAGAGAGCAGGTTATAGCTGTGCATGGACACAGTCCAGTAATGAGTTTTTTTAGGGTTGTTTTAATCATTTATTCTCCACGTGAACAACAACAGGACACTCACTTGCAGATTTACATAGAGACGTAACGCAAGTTCACCTTTATTCGTGGGGTAACCTATATCCGTTGTTTTTCAAAACAGGGTATTTAGGCACATCAAGTCGACGGGTGGAAGTTTTAAACTACAATATACTGAAAATATTGCAATTTGAAACCAACGTCCGTCAACTTGATATTCCCAAATACTCTGTTTGAAAAGCAACGGATATAGGTTACCCCGCGGATAAAGATGAACTTGCGTCAAGTTTATAACTGATCATTCTTATCATTTAGTCCAGTCGAAATCACACACTTTGACGATAGGATCAGAAAAAAATGAAATCAACGTATCAGTAAAACATATCAATAAAAACAAAGTTTTAGTTTATGATGTTGAATCTACCGCGTTATGATATGCAAAGGCATTTGATCTATATACTATAACCGGTTAGAAAGAAATTGTTTTTATTATTCGTATCTTGATCACAATGTCATGTAGAAGGCCACGGGCAATGGTGGAATGATAATTTTATAGAAGCAAATGTATCAACTCCAACTGCAAAAACTCTTATATAATAAGTAAAATTCTGCACAATGTTACGTGGAATACCTTTTCTCAGCTGGCATATGAACTTGTAAGCAGAGGAGCACGGTGCGTCATTCCATCCGGAACCACCGTAGTTCGCACAGTCTTCACCTCCCTGGTTATCGTTAGGTTCCCCCAGCTGCCAGCCGTTCCAGTCAGCGATGGTGTCGTGTTCAGTCCCGTCCGCCCACCTCCACTCACCCTCGTCCTTCTGATCGCTCAGGCCGATCCAAAAACGTGAGATTTCACTGACGGCATTCTTTAGATCTCTTACGAAGTTGTTCACGTCTTTGTCTTTCGGCAAAGCCAGCATTCCAATCTCCTGGTCCGCCAAATCCCCCGCCCCGTCCTCTTCACACACCTGCCTTGCCTGGTCGTACGTTTTTTCTTGGTTGTAGGCCTTGAAGCATGCACCAGCGTATGCGGTGTAGCCAGAAAGACAGCCTATGACAACAAAGATATTTCTTTACATTAGAAATGGAATTTATGTTGGTTCATCCGTTATAAACACTATCTAATCCACGCTGATAGCTCTGTAGCAAATTATACCAGTGGACTTCTATTTGATAGCCAGCCCTATTGTGCCACAAAGTACAGTTGTTGGAAATACTAGTAGTGTGCCAACAGACTCAATGACACTTTCTAAATCAGGTTCGTAGGGCCTGATGTTACTATCATGAAGATGAAGAGCGGCCCAAAGCGATAACTGTAGCAGCATCTTTTCTCCCTCTTCTCAGTCAGAAACATCAAGCTTAGGCAAGCTTGACTTCACTGACTCAATAGGCGAAGCAGGGGTTACGAGGCTGCTCGGGAAATTTCCTACCCCATTTTGATTAGAATGGTTTGATCCGCTCACACCGCACCATCTCACATGTGGCTGGTTCTTTTACATGCCTGGGGTATGGCTCTCCTTTTCACTTGAGTAAAGTAAGGAAAGTCGTGTAAAGTGTCTTTCCCAAGGGCACAAGATCGGTACTTTACGGACTGTGTATTTTTGTACGTTCGGGCGTGACCCCTACGTACGTATACATGGCTTCTTGGGAGACCATGCGGCTCCTGGGCTATTTTTGGACACGTCTGGGCCCCTGGCTTTTTAAATCGCAGTTAAAGTCAATCCGGGGCCCGGCAACAAAAAATTTAAAAGACACTATGTCCTAAACTTAAATACCCCGCGGCAGTCTACCGGGACAAATTTGTGTCTTCAGAGGCCGTCCGAGACTACATCCCCTACGGGCACGCGTGTGCAAATGAATCGTAGCATCATCCGACCAACGAAACTAGAGACCAGATATTCACATGTCACTCCATCTTTCTGCAGTTCCCAGTTGTTTCGACAGGCGCACTTGAATCCATCTGGATGCGAAAGGCACAACTCCGTACATCCTCCATTGAAGGAAGAACACCCTAATATGAAATATATATATATATATATAAATGGCATATTTGAACCTGTTAATAAAAACTGCAGATACTGATAACTTATTCGAGTTCCACGACCCCATACCTTCGCCAAATGATCCTGGCCTTTACAACTGTATTATTATTATACTTATACTGTATTAATTGTGTTTGTCATTAATTATGCAAATAAAAATTTCATTCGCATAAATTATATCAGTGAATCATCTCCACCAGACAACAGACGTACACAATCTGTGTTAAGAAAAAATGCTTTTATTGCATTTTCTGATCATCTATGTAAATGAGGATATCATTTGCATGATTAATGTTCACTTGTTCACTTGTACATAATTTCCAGATGCTACAAGAAAGAAGTTCCTGTCATTTAACACAAGGAAACTATAGCATTTTCTCATTAATTATGCAAATTTGGTCTTTATTTTGCATAATATATGTCAATCAATATTCTTCTCCTCTTCAGTTACAGATGTCACATGTTGCAATGGTCCTATAATGGAACTGAGCGTGTTTACACGAGTTCCTAATTTATCAAGCAAATTTGATACCAATTTGCATAATCAATATGTCATTATATGAAGCGTCTCTAGCTAAAGCTATCTAAATACCATAAATCATAACAATCCGTAAACACCTTCTTGAGATATTCCCTTTTAAAGTCTGACACTAAACATGCCCTGTAGTTCCAAACCTACACCACTTACTCTCGACATCAAGAGCTGTCTACCACACAAAAATCATAGACGAAGCAAGTTCAGAACTCGAGATATCAAATCAGGAATTTCCGCTGCAGTACCGTAACAGGTCGCTAGGGGCCCCAAAATCTAATAGTTTTCAGATCTCAAGCAGACCTACCCACATACTAAATATCAATGCCATCCATTTAGGCGTTCTCGAATTATGCTGGTCTTCTACATACATACATACATACATACATACATACATGCATACATAGATACATACATACATACATACATACAAACGCTACCGACGTTTGTATGTATGTAGGTATGTATCAATTTTCAAACTGATTTTTTAAATGAAGTCAACATTAAAATGTTATTTCCATTACCTAACGTACATGTGCGAAGTATGTGCGAAGACTGTGTAAAACGTTTGGAGATACATTTTTGTATTTGTTTTGTTATGAGTTCAATCATACATATATGTAGATTGGTAATGACAGGAGGTCAAATGCACAGATGAAAACGTTAGTTCACCCTTATCCAGGAGGTATCCTATATCCGTTTTCTTAATCAGGTAATTCATAGATAGCATGTCGACGGATTATGGTTTCAACCTGCAATATTTTGAAAACACCGTCGCCGTCCGTCAACTTGATAACCCTATATCCCCAATTTTTTTTAAACAACGTATACAGGGTACCCCCGGATAAAGATAAACTAACGTTAGAGACTAAAAAAAACATACAAACAAACAGACGCAGGTTTTTACCATGATTGGTTGTGTTAATGGGCGATGCCGTGGACACGTAGATGTCTGCAGGATTTGAAACTTCTTCTTCCATAATAGTAGAAACAGTCTGATTGGTGATGGACTTGGATAACCTGGAGATGTTGTAAGGACAGTTCACCTTTATCCGCGGGGATAACCGATATCCGTTGTGTTAACCCTATCAAGACGGGGAGGGGGGGGGGGCTAAAAGTGTCTGCGCCAACTTTGACGTCGTATAACTGCAGAACAACGTGTGCTAGGACTACGACACTTGGTGACTTTCCTAAAATAGTGAACTTGGTAACAATTCTGCGAAAAATAACTTTAGTTTGAATCAAGAGATTTCATATGATCATGGTTTTGTTGCTAGAGCACACTTATTTATCTATATCATTAACATTCTGTGTAATTTCAAGTTACATTCATAATGAAATTGCTATTTTGATGACGTCATGGGTCAACATTCAAGATGGCGGTCTATGTCTAGATAGGGTCTAGCCCGGTCCAAATAGGGTTAAGAAACAGGGTGTTTAGGGATGTCCAATCGATGGACGGTGGTTTTTGAATTGCCATATTTTCCAAATACCTATGTATTGTAGTTTTCAACCACCGTCCGTCGA
>NC_049982.1:31376528-31414927 GCF_000003815.2 Branchiostoma floridae
CCGAAAATTTTCTCCATTGACGTAAGCATTAAGAGACCACTTCACAACGACCACCTGGCCAACACGACCGCCAAAAATTGGGGCCAAATTCCTGCCCATAACGACCGCGTCATTTTCAAATCTTGAGGTGTCATCGATTTTCAATAATAACTAGCACGAACTAGCCGAATTCGGCACAAAGTCGATTTTGTGCCGAATTCGGCTAGTTTGCGTCGGATTTTGACTACCATTACGATGTTATGTTTAACATAAAGATGGCTGCACATGCGTGTGAAGAAGATTTTCTTACCTTCTGATTCCACGTTGTTTCAGCGTTGACCCCCAGTAAACGTAGTTATCGTCCACCGCAATTCCGACTTTAGGCTCTTTAGTCTCTTCATAGAAGACAAGCATGTTATTGCCCAGCAGGTCTGAGCTGTAGATTCTGCTACCATCGCAGAAGTACAGTCGGTCCTCTGAAAGAGGTGAATACAATACATTTTTCTAGACTACACAGCAGGCTCTCTTGGCCTATTTTCCAATTGTTTTTGCTCGTAATACACTTTTGTTGGCCTTTTTTCTACGGTCGCCTGTACGGGCCGGCAATGCAAGCGACCCAATACAAAAAGGAATGACCAGAAAAGTGTATTATAAGCCACAAAAGACAAAAAAACAACCTGCTATGGAGGCTAACATTTTTCAAAGACACACACAGGTACAGCTACATGCAAAATTATTCACATTGTGGTTATGTTGGCAAAATGAGGTACATTACAACTGCAGACTATTATTATATCATGTATTTACACAAGGCTTGGTAAGAAAAAAATATTGTGTGCTAAAAAAACACCAGAGTGTGGGTTGCATGATTTTGCAACCTATTATTTTTGTGTACGTTGACTATGAAATTAAGTTTTTAAAAATAATTGTTTTTATCTAATAATAAAATAATTTTCTAATAATTACAGATCGTTAACAGATATCAATTGGCGCAAACAAGAGTTTGTAGTCTTTATCATTATGCACATGCATGAAAAACATAATTTCGTTGCAGTGGTATGTACCAAAGTGCTGTTCTTTCTCATGGAAAAATTATTAGGGGCAACAAAATCTTCGTTTAAAACGTCATCCATATGGCCAAAAAAATTAGACTTAGAATTCTTTCATGCCCATCTATCAATATTCGCTACAGTTCCCTTCAGTCTTAATTCATTAATGGCAATACAATGGAAAGTAACAATGCCAATTTAGCTAACCCTGAAACCTTAAGGGGGGAACAATTTTGCATGCGACTGTTGCATCATAGCTGAACTAGCATCAAAATAGTAATGCTGTGTAAAGTTTATGTTGTTATCAAAGTGAACATTTCACTATTGTCTGTTTTCTCACCTTTATAATCTATTGTAATGGCCCCGGGGGCATTCAGGTTCCTGATTAGGGTAGTCTGGTTGCTACCGTCCATCGCAGCACTGTCAACTCGGGCGTTACTGCCACGGCTCGTCCAGTACATCAGTCTATGAAAATACACCAGTATAGGAGTGGGTACCGGTACAGAAAGTTCAGGTCCAGGTCCGGTTCAGGTCCAGATGATCAGGTCCAGGTACGGACCTGAACCGGGACATGACTCAGTATGTGATAACTTTAGAAGGGGTGATACTCAAAACAATGGTCCATTTCGCTACAAAGAAATCTGTTTTGTGGAGTACTCGACTCCCTCTGGCGGTTTAAAGTCTAACTGCTTCTGTACGAGTGTTGACTGTAAAACTTGATAGAAATGTCTATAGAAATCCGGTCTACCGATTTTTTTTAGGTCCGGCTTTTCCGGACCGGTCCAATAAGAAAAAAACGGTTTTGTCACCCCTACACCAGTAATAAACATGAGGGAACAGAAAAAATTCTTATGCAAAAAGTGAAAATTAAAAATTAAGTAAGGACGACAAGTCCGTTTTATTTTCATGATTGATAACATGGATTTCTCCGATAACAATTTCAGGTTTGCAGTCCTCAGTTACAAATCTTTTATGGAAAATGCTGAACCCGTGACTGACAAAAAGAATCTTGCTTTTGATTGCAAAATGAGTTTGGTATGAAACCAATGGCTCGAATTTATGACTTCCCTTCGTATACATGTTTTAGACACTAACTGTGATCCATTCTCCTACGCAGAGACATTCAACGGCGCAAGCAAACCGCCTCTCAACCGTCACCATCAGTTCCTGACCGCCCTACTTATAGATATTAATGAGCTTACCCATATATATGCGAGACCCCTTTTTAAATCTGAAAGCCCAATTTTCTGATTCGCAGACAGGTGGTTTGTAACGACGCCCACAGGAACTGATGGAGACGGATGAGATAGCAGAGTACAGACAACAGGCGGTTTGCTTGCGCCGTGGATGTCTCTGCGTAGGAGACTGACTGTGATCATTTACAGGTCTATTTGATTACGACGAAATTACCCATTCCTGGGGTCCAGAGCAATCCCGCTAGGATATTCGACAGTCAGAAGTGTCTTGATGAAGGATCCATGATTCCGGCATACGCGGATTGTGCCTCTATGACTATGGCTGAGCCAATACACGTTCCCCCAGCGTGGTCCAACCTCAAGCCATAAGCTGAATTATGGAGAAAAATAAATATACTATCTAGATCTGTAAATAGTTTCATCAGGTTGGTAGATCAATCGAACAAAGTCTTCTTCGTTTCACAACTGTCGTCTTCATCAGTACAGAATGAAACAAATATTATCGGTGCATTATGAACTAGACAGAGTTGTTCATATTTGCACAGTAGTTGACATTGCACTGATAATAATATTTTTAATATTTGCTGTACGGATGAAGTCGACAGATGTTCGCCGAAATGTCTATTGGAGAATCAAAAGAAGGTCGTGAAACGAAGAAGACTTTGTTCGAAAAAATACTATCGTACGTATACATGAGTTGCTACAAGGGAAAAATTCAAGGAAGGACACCGTCTTAACATAACGTTCAGATTATACTTTCAGACATAACGTGACGTTTCAATGATTTCTGCGTATTTGTAACATTGAGGTTTCCCAGTAATTTTACAATACAATAGGTGCATCTTAAATATGTCACTGAATATTTATTTATTTTGGGTATTGGTGCATATATTTGAAATATAAGATACACTGTAACGCTAGTTCAGCTATATGCGTATTCGGGACAGGCTTTAAAGGGATGTTTTAGGTCAATGGATGATGGTTTCAAACTGCAAGCTTTTGAATACATTGCAGTTTATGAAATCTCCTCGATATGACAAAGGCTATTGGTTACTCCAATATCTAAAAATATTAATTATGGATAATTAATTGCAACTAATCACCGAATACATGGCAGCGCTGTACAAAGCGCGATAATCACATATTGTAGTTTGATATAACAACAGATATAGGTTACCCCGCGGATAAAGGTGAACAAGCGTTACACTGATGAACATTAACAAAGGGAGAGCGGAAAGGCACCCACAGGCATGTCTGGTTGCTACAATAGTCTCCATCATTTTTCCATCACGTCCAATCCTTCTGATGCCCCCGTAAGAAATGAAGTACACAAGTTCAGTTACAGGGTCGTAGTCCAGGGAGAAGACCCGGGGCAGTTTTGAAGCCGTGACCGTGACCTCTGACCCGTCGTATTCGAGAATACTCGCTGAATATGCGAGAGCAACCAGCAGGAAATATTCCCCTAATTGATATGATAAAAGGATGTTTTTAACACTTTTCATGTGACGTTTCAAATTCAAGGAAGTGATTTTTAAAGAATTTTATGCATGTATTTAATCGCAACTACAGACGCTAGAGTTCGGTGACCTCATAACTTTATAAGATATTTAGAGCTTTTGCAGATTTCATGCAAATAACTTACCAGTTATCTGCAGTTATCTTTCGTAGTGATTTACATAATGTAATGTAAATTATGCAAATTTGGATTTATTTTACATACCCAATGAGGAAATCTATATATACAGTGTTTTTTTGTAAATGTGTTTGGCTGTAGACAATCTGACGCTTGTATTAAAACTTGTACATTTGGTGTTGTGAATACCTAATCATGACAACAAACAACAAGAGTTCGGAGACCTCATACCTCCAAGAGATATTCTGATTATGCAAATAACTTTCACATTTGCATAATTAATGGTTATGTAGACCTTAAACTGTTGACAAGCCAATAATGTACTACATGTACATAGATGAATTTAAGGACACTTTCACATTAATTATGAAAGTTAGGGACTTATTTGCATTATTGGTAATTACTAATAGTCCAACTGCCGCAAACAACATATGTTACATGTATTTAAGTCATGTATTTAATGGAATTACAAAGCCCCCTACAGCACAGTAAGAAAAAGCCCGTTCAAACATTTTGCACTTAACCTTCCTTTTCTCGAACGCTAGCCTATTCACTGAGATTCATCAACAGCATCTTGAGTTATCTTGTTCACAACCAGTAAACGTACTTACAAAGCCAGCTACAGCAACATACTACTATATAAAAGTCAGCTAAACCGTTTTTGCACTTGACCTTCCTCTCCATAACCGCTACACACCTGCTAAATATCGTGGAAATTCCACAGCAGCTTCTCGAGTTATGCTGTCCAAAACCAAGCGCACAAAAATACAAAGCTCACTACCGTACCGTTACTGTGGGAAAACGTCAGGTAAACCATTTTCTAACTTGACCTACCTTTCTACAACAGCTATACACACCTACCAAAATCACAAAGTTCCATCCACAATTTCTCGAGTTATATGCTGTTGACCTACATACAGATCCATCATAACCGGAAATATACTCTTCTTGGCCAAGGTAATAAACTTAAACAGCAATATGAGTTAGTGTCGATTACATATTAAGGATAGGAACAACATTGTAAATAAATGGTAAATCTATAAACAGAAGTAACTTCAAATTAAGTACATACAAATAGAGTGTTTAATAGTTAATAGACGACCACCTACCTGTACTACTTGTACAAACCACACCTACATCTTGGGTATGATCACAGTCGTGGATCCCCAACCCTGGGTACGAGCACTTAAACAGGCTACTCTCGTTCCCATCACATCTTACGTCATCCATAAAGATCTCTCCTTGTCCTTTTAGACGTATGATGATGAAGAAAAGTAAATACAAAAGCATTAGAAGAGATGCAGATGGAATTCACATAGTAATTAGCAATGCGTGAAAATGCAAAGTTGCATTTACCAATAACCGTAAATGACAGGCAATGGTAGCATATAGCACTTAATGTTTTGAGACAAAGATTATCAGACCTATTTGGGCAAACATTACTAGACGTTTTTTGGTGTATTGCTAGACAGATGTATGACATACATGGGTATAGTAATAGCTTGAATGGTGCATGCATATGTAATTAGATATGGAGAGCTCACCCCACACAAAAATAGAGAAACATGCATACATTACTGAGGGTTTGCACTTCTTCCATTGAGGTTGTGGCTAATGACAAGTTTCATATTTTCTTCTTTTCTCTGATTCTGGTAGAAATCTGTTTTTGGAAGACTTCTAGCTGGCGAAAGCTCGGTAATATTGTTTGACTTGTTTCAGAAAGCTTGTTTCTTTCATCCTCATAATGAGGGCAGTTACAAGTACAATTTATGTTCTATCGCATCCGTTTCACAATATTTGCACAGTACAGCGCACTAGCGACGTAGAATCAAAGCAACTGCGCTAATTTGGGACACAAAAAAGACAGTTTCGTTCTTTTTGGCCGGCAGTATGATGTCTTTATACAAGCTCTTGTTGGTTAATTCCTACTGATTCTGACGATTTGTTTGGCGTATTTTGGATGCAACATGTGTTGCATTTTGAACTTTTTCCCTTTTAGCCGACTTGGGCTTTGCAAGTATGGGGTGCTGTATACAATAGCGCTAATGGGAAACGGTTTTGGATTTCAGATAGAATTCTTGGCAACTAGCCGATTTTTGCGCCAAAAGCGCATTGCAAATAGCTTGTTTCCACCGTATTTCCCATGAACTGGCAGCTTTTTGTAAAGAACACATTTTATACGTCATATCAAAAAAAGTAAGAAAATAACAGAAAAAAACATAAGGGTACCAGTAAATCTTACCTTGGCCGAAAAAGGCATCATTACGAACTGCCTGAGCACTTGGGAAGCCCAGCATTCTACAAACAACGTCTGCATCCCTCATGTCAAAATAGTCCTGACAAACCGTCCCCCAGGTCAAACCGCCGTCTTGCCTGACCTCCACACGTCCTTCGTCTGGCCCGGAACCTCCAGTAAGGCGTATTCTGATGGTATCTAAACATGTAAATTGTATTTTTGTTACGCCATGTTAATTTGATTATATTAAGGATGAGAGCGCATCAATTTTCGGCCGTTACCCCCCCCAAAAAGTTTTTAGGCATACTGCAAGCGCCTCAAAGCAGCTATAAAATAAGGAAATATATGCCGTAGATTGCAACATAATGTCACAGAATATTTATCAAATCCACATGGCATTACCTGATAAGCTAGTTAGACTAAACAGGTGAATTTTAACGCGTACATGAACAATGATCAGCATCACCAATCAATTTAAAGGTAAAGCAAATAGATTATTGCTTGTGATGCTGGACATACCATGTGTTCATTCGGCTTTTTGGTTTTATACATGGCCCTGAGTTTTCTCAGACAGATAGCAAAAACTCTAGTATTGTAAAGCTTGTCTTTCAATAAGCAAGTATCATAAAAGAATGTCCAGGATACAATTTTTCTGGTGTATTATTGCAGCAAATAGGTACTCAATCTAAGTAATGAGGCTGTACATGTTTTACATGCTCGAGGCACCTCCTCGAACACAGGACCCTCATTTAACATCCCTCCTGAAAGACAAATGTAACCCCTATGTTCGAGCCGAGCCGACCCTGGGATCGCACTCAGACCCACAGATCAATGGAATTGGATCCAGATGACCGAACAGGGGAGTTGCTTAACCTCTTAGCCACAGGGCAATGACCCTAATTGACGCAGCCGCAGAAGGCCCAATTTGAGTCCACAGTATTTTAGCCTGTTTTCGACTTGTAGCAGGAAAATAAAAGAAACATTTCTTATTGGTGAGACAGTGTAGGGTGCAGACGTTCAGATTAAGCAAAAAAATAAGGTTTGGGTTAATTTTTAGGCCTATGCTGACCCCTAATTTGACGTCATGAGAATCCAAGATGGCGGCATATGTAGGGCTGCGGTAACTCTCGCTGGTTGGAATTTTTAAAGATCAGACTTTTGGACACTTAAGATAGCGGGCTGCTGTGTGGGGTGAGTTCTCATGTTGACGGATGAGATTACGACACCATGAACCTATTTTTACATTATCGCCAATACAGATTTCCATTGGTGTTCACTGGCCCGCAGAGACATGCCATGATTTGACAACAAACGGAATATGTATCTGTACCGCAAACAACTCCGACATGTTGGGTACAGTCACGAATCCGCCACCCTCCGTGCGAGCAGTTGAACAGGCTGTCCTCCGTCCCATCACAGCGCAGGCCATCCATGTAGATTGGCGCTGCTCCGAAATCTAAAAAGAATACTATGTTTTAGTCGATAAAACGGATGTAGTAACCTGACAAATGGTATATTGACTGGTTTCCAATAAACATCATCACCCTTTTCGTTTTCTGATATTGTTTTTTTTTTGCATATATTTGCTCATTTTACTACTTCTTTGTACGGTTTTTATATGTTAGAAAGCGTTAATCTCGAAGCAGATCCTATGGTAGCATAAGATAGTATCAAAAGCTGTCAGAGGAGTAAAGCCGGCTTGGGAGTGTGTTTTGCTACAAGGCAACTGACACCTTTCGGCTGACTACACTCCTTGGCCAGTTTGGTACTGTCTTGTGCCATTGTAGGATCCGCTTGGAGACTAGAAAACGTTTCTCTCTTTTGTGACAACAAATAAAAATTGATGCGCACGCGGAGGTCACCCATATATATTCAAATCAACATGATCTCACTTGTATACGTGAATCCTACCATTAGAAAAATATTTATCCGCATCACGGACTTGTTGGGAACTTGGGTAGCCAAACATTCTACATACAACGTCTGCATCATTCAGGTCGAATTGGTTGTGACATATTCTCCCCCATCTGAAACTGTCAGTCGGTCGGACCTCCACACGCCCTTCGTGCGGGCCGGAACCTCCGACAAGACGGATTCTACTGGAATCTAGAAAAGAAATGTACATTTTGATGATACAAAAATACGTTTGTGTCATCCAGGATATAATTGAAACATGTAGTTAAAAATATTATGTTATGTTATGTTATGTTATGTTATGTTATGTTATGTTATGTTATGTTATGTTATGTTATTTTATGTTATGTTATGTTATGTTATGAACAGCATCCACTGTTTTTCATCAGTAATTGAAATTATTATAGATTGCAGATTTTCATTTACTGATGAAAAACAGTGGATATTGTTTGAAACGTCTGATAAATTATATATTTATTTCCAGCAGTGAGGACTGATTTAACAACATGTTTTATACTTTTATATTGGTGAGTATTGCTAAATGCCCTCCTAACTGATGAAGTAAGTAAAATATTAAGTTTTTTTTTGGTCAATAACTATTACTTTGAATATCTTTGATTTTTTTTAAACCCAGACTATGATCCATTATTTCATGTTGACCTCTGAACTTTCCTCCCCACTTTAAGTTATAGCTGAATAATTGTTTTTATAGTTATAAAAATTTATAGTTATATACATATATATATTTAAACATACTTGTAAAACAGACAACAGCTACATCTTGGGCATGGACACAGTTGTGAATGGTCCATCCTGGGTACGAGCAGTCGAACATGCTGCTCTCGTTCCCAGCACATTGTAGGTCATCCATATATATAGGACCTGTTCCTATTTTGGAACAGCACTAATTAGTACTTCACCATATATTGATCATCAAAACATAATATATGGTTAATGGTTTAACTTTATATAAGGTACATCCGTCAAAATTTTCATCAGGTTGATACATTCTCCTACGCAGGGACATCCAACGGCGAAACCGCCTCTTTTGATGTACCCTGCTCTTTCAACTGACACTCTTAGTTCCTGTGAAGCCCCCCCACCCCAACCAGCTGTCAGCCAATCAGAGAATAGGCCTTATAGTTTTTAAATGGGGTCTTGCATATATAAGGGTAAGCTCATTAATGTTTATAAGCAGGGTGGTCAAACGAGCAAGGTATATCCAGACAGGCGGTTTCGCTGTTGGATGTCCCGGCGTAGGAGGATGGTACTTTGAATGAATAAAGAGACTCATTTTCTTTCACAACCCTTACTTTATTTGAACGGACACATCGGTGATCGTCTGTCACCACCTTTAGGAAAATTCTTGTTCACGTTGTACTTGTTTATAGCCAAACGCACTTACTTACAAAGCTCCCTGGGTACCAGTAGGAAAACGCCAGGTACACCATTTTCAAACTTGACCTTCCTTTTTGAGATCCCAACCTATCCACCAAAGATCATTAATCTTCATCAGCAACATCTCGAGCTATGTTGTTCACAGACAAACTCACTTACGTACAAAGCTACCTGGGGACCAGTAGGAAAACGCCAGGTAGACCATTTTCGTACTTAACCTTTTTTTGCGACTACGCCTATCTACCAAATATCATTAATATTCATCAACAACATCTCGAGTTATGTTGTTTACAGCCAAACTCACTTACGTACAAAGCTACCCGGGCACCAGTAGGAAAACGCCAGGTACACCATTTTCGAACTTGACCTTCCTTTTTGTGACCCCTACCCATCCACCAAAGATCATTAATCTTCATCAATAACATCTCGAGTTATGTTGTTCACAGCCAAATTCACTTACGTACAAAGCTACCTGGGGACCAGTAGGAAACGCCAGGTAGACCATTTTCGTACTTGACCTTTTTTTGCGACTACGCCTATCCACCAAATATCATTATTATTCATCAACAACATCTCGAGTTATGTTGTTTACAGCCAAACGCACTTAGGTACAAAGCTACTTGGGGACCAGTAAAAACACCAGAAACACCATTTTCGAACTTGACCTACCTTTCTACAACTGCCGCACACCTACCAAATATCATCAACGTCCATTTACAACTTTTTTTTATTTATTTGCTGTTACATATAGACCCAAAAATTCCTGGCTCAACTTTTTCCATAACGTTCAACCTTCCGAGATTCTGGCAAAGGCATATAATGTATTGTATTTGCAGCCAGTAGCTATCCAATGTGTTGAGTAATGAGGCTGATTAATGTTGTTGAGGCGCCTCCTCGAGCACCGGACCCCGTTTTACGTCCCTCCCGGAAGACGATTTAGTGGAATTATTGGCCTGGCTGAGCGCCACACGGCCGTAGATATATATATATATACATTATCTTACCTTGGCCGAAGTTGGCATCAGTGCGAACCTGGTAAGCCTTTGGATAGCCCAGCATTCTGCAAACAACGTCTGCGTCCCTCATGTCAAACTGGTCCTGACACACCGTGCCCCATGTGAAACTGTTGTCCGGCCGGACCTCCACACGCCCTTCGTTTTCACTGGAACCTCCGACAAGACGTACTCTGCTAGGATCTGAACATTTATCTTAGGTATCAACGCTAGTTCACCTTTATCCGTAGGGTAACCTATATCCGTTGTAGGTAAAAATAGGGTATGTGGGGATCGTTAAGTCGATGGAAGGAAATTTCACATTGAAATATACTTAAAATGTTGACATTTCGTTGACCTGAAATCCCTGACTCTTGTCGTTGACCTGAAATCCCTAAATACCCATTGTTTTTAAAACAGCGAATCTAGGTTACCGCATGGATTAAGGTGAGTTAGCGTGAACGCTAGTCCACCTTTTTCCGGGTTTCTTCTAGGGTAACCTATATCCAAAACAGGATATTTAGGGATAGCAAATCGACGGAAGGTGCAACATTTTGCATGTAAACTGCAATATTCACAAAATATTGAAAGTTGACGCCACCGTCCGATGACATGATGTCCCTAAATACACTAAAAACAAAAACAAGTGCTTTTAAAAAAGCTGGCATTTTGCCAATGTTTGCGTGTGTGAACGTTTTTTTGTCTTTCGCCGCGCTTCCGCGGCGAAAGGCAATCAGACCGATATTAGATTTCTGTCCGTCTGTCCGTCCGTCCGTCCGTCCGGGTCGACCATGCCATACCGTGCTAGCGAGATATTCTACCCTGTAGATTCGACGGTATGTAACGTTATGACATACGTATCGGCCTACCATGAATGTGCTGCTTGGTTTGCGGTCCATGCCATATCGTGCTAGCGAGATATTCTACCCTGCAGATTCGACGGTATGTAACGTTATGACATACGTATCGGCCTACCATGAATGTGCTGCTTGGTTTCTGTATGGCTTATAAGCAGGAATTTGCAGAGACGGATGTGAACGGTGAGGATTTCTTCGTAAGATTGTATACAATTTATAAACTAACATGTTCGCTGTTTGGTTATAATAAAACAGACATTGTAGAGAACAGTTTGACATGTCATTTACTTTGTTTTATGGAAAATCACCGCTACAAAATCTAGAATTGTGTAAGATGCGTGCGCCGCATCTGACATGGTGTGGGAGGGGGGCGTATTCGGAAATTTCTTACTCTAAGAAATTTCAGGCTATTTTCGTGTAACAAACTTCTTTCAGCAAAATAGTAGCCCTCGGATGCGTTGAAAATAGAATTACCCACATTTAATTTATAATTTCGAAAGGGAAGATTCTGACCGAGCTCGACGGAGTGAGTCTGACGCGTGACGTCACGACTCCGTCAAGTAAAAGCATAATTGCGTTACTAAAAGAAACGAAACGTTCCATTAAACATACCACGGACCTGTTTTAGTTTAAAATATCTACCTTTCACATGATCTTGCCATTAAAAAAAATATTTCCATTACTGTATATGCCATGTTAATATTTTATGTTCAGTTGTTTATGGTGACAATACTTTGTTTGTTCTTGCAGAAATTCAGGACACATCTACTGATAAATTTGATTACTACAGTGCACTTTCATAAAACCCTGTTGTACTGTAACAGAGCCGTTCTTAACAGCGAAACAATCCGAATAAAGTTAACATCATTCATGCAGTTGTGTTATTATACAGTTCAAGTAAAATATACTCTGTGAGAACCACTACCTTACTAAACAGTTATATAACCTAGCACTTGACCAAACTGTGCCAGAGCTGCCAACGTTGCAGACTTGGCACCCACGCTTGACCAAACTATGCCAAACAATTTTACCTACACAATATAAGTAAGCGAAAGACTAGCTTTTTTCAGAAGCTCTTGTTTTTCTAGTTATTAGAATGTCATATAAATAGAACAGAGTAACTAAACCTGATATTGGCGCATGGAGAGATTCACATATGTGCCTGAACTGCAGCAGATCTAGACGCCACCTGTTAAAATTTGCGTGAATTGCAGCAAATTTCACTACACATTGCCTGTTTTTGAGTGAGCTCTGTTGCGGGGCATTTTTAAGTTGTTTTTTTTTTAATTTTTATTTCTATTCGGCAAAAAAACGAAGCGGCGAATCCGTTAACCAAAGAAATAAATTGGTGTGGCCAAATGGATGTAAAAATTAGTATCTTAATGGATGTAAAAAAGAAAACAAAGTTGAAAAAAATCTACCTCCCCGGATTCGAACCGGGTGCATTGGTTTAGAATGCGTAAACTTTACCACTGCGCTAGTGCGAACATGTTGAAGTGCCTGTTTTAACAGGTATACAAATGTTTGGCATGGATTGAACAGGTCCGTTCATCTCAACATCACAACGGCGACTACACTGGCCAGAAGGCATTTTGCGACTGCATCACTGCAAGTCGCAAAATGCAAAAATGGATATACGTTAACACGCGATGAAAGGTGAACTAGCGTTATATGTATAATGGGAGTTGGTAGTAGGAAGAAGGAGTTGCATACCCAAGAGAGACATAATATTTTAAGTGCTACGGCAGCTGAAGCTTGTAAAAACAAGCAAAGGTAGAAAAAAGTGTCAATTTTCTTGTTGCGGTAGACAGTTTTCATTCTAGTTTGCTGTACTTGTCTTGAATTTTTCTGCCAGTTCATTCTAGTGACGCTGAAGAAGAGTGATGGATGTCATTCGAAACGTCCGATAGTAAATATCCGTTTTTTCATCCAGTTGTAGAGATCGAATTGAATTTTAATATTATTTACCTGACTGTCTAACCTTCATGAACGTAACAAAATACTTCCTCAACATACCGCATGCAACGCCGACATCATGAATATGACGACAGTTGTAGATCCCCCAACCTGCGTACGAGCAGTTGAACAGGCTACTCTCGTTCCCAGCACATTGTAAGTCATCCATGAAGATCGGCCCGTTTCCTTGATTTTCTTTCACGACAGATCACAACAGTATTAATCATTACTGACTGAAGGTGACCAGCCATTACAATAACTAAGGGCATTACATAGCCTTAAAAGATTTAATGGTTCTTGGTGGGAGACCAATGTGCAGATGTTGGCACATTGGCGCACCAAATCCGTAGCGTGTTTTATGGCATACAATTAGACAGATTAGCCGAAGAGGCTCGGTGGGCGTCACTCCACCGTAAGGGAAACTCGCGTAAAGTGCCTTTCCCAAGGGCACAGCGTCGGGGCATGCTGGGTATCGAATTAAGAACTTTTCGATTTAGAACCGAACCCTCTACCAGTCACGTCACACTAACGACACCTTGCGAGAATATGCCAAAACGCCTTGAGGCACACGTGTTTCAGTTTAGTGTATACATTCCTTCATCAAATAAACGAAGGATTATTATGAAAAATACTTGACATGATTGTGCTGATCATTTTGTTTTCATTATGCCATTATCGGTTACATCAATAATTATATCAATAGTTTATCGCATCACTGTAAATACAGAAACTTTCGCGGTGGTTTAATGTTTGCGGTATTCACGGTGGCCGCTTCACCGCGAATTTAAAACCACCATGGCAATATGAGACTACAGTGCATCGTTCTACCGCGAATTTATAACCACCGCGAAAAGTCCTTTTTCCCGCTATCGCGAAATTAAATCCCCGCAAACTTAAATGCATTTACAGTATCACATCATCGGCCAAAGCGCCAAGTTGTGTACCTGTTTCACTTTTTTAGCGAAATTGTTTTTCGAAAGATAAATGTTTACGAGTACCTATTATTGGAAAGGGGGGACTAGAAGTTTTACACATGGGACAACAGCATCCTCCTATGCAGTGACATCCAACAGCGAAAACGCCTTTCTGGATGTACCCTGCTCTTTCAACCGTCACTCCTAGTTCCTGTGGACGTCCTTTCTAAACCAACTGTCAGCCAATCAGAGAATAGGCCTTTCATTTTTCAAAAGGGGGCTCGCATATATAATGGTAAGCTCATTAATATTTATAAGCAGGGCGGTCAGGAACTAATAAGGTTGACGGTTAAGAAAGCAGGGTACATCCAGACAGGCTTTCTTCGCTGTTGGATGTCCCTGCGTAGGAGGATGGGCAACAGAAGATAAAATTTAACCTTCGGCAAGTTCATTAAATCCGCTGGCTCTGAGATAGCCCAACATTCTGCAAACAACGTCAGCGTCCCTCATGTCGAAATGGGTGTCGCAAACTGTGCCCCAGGTGAAACTGTCTTCCGGCCGGACCTCCACACGCCCTTCGTTCGGACCGGAACCTCCGACCAGACGGATTCTACCCACGGCTGTTAAGAATACAGTGGAAAATGAAACACATCTTATTTGTGAATGTGCCCAAGTCGATGCCGAAAGAAAAAGACTATTTGAAAAAGTGGCCAAACATCACACCAATATTTTCATTGTTAAAAACGTCACAAAAGATTCTCGTCCTACTAAGATCATTGAATCAATCTATCATAGAATACATGAGGCATTTCATTTTCAACTGTCTTCATCGACCATAATTATTCATTTCATGTATCTAGTCTTTCTTTACTTGCAATCAGCCCCATGGGCATGAATTTGCAATAAACATTATCATTCTGGTTAAGTAATGGACATGAGCTTCATATGTATACTTTGAAATGTGACTCTTTTTATTTCTAATGTTTCTTCTATTTCTCCTGTCAATTCTTCGGATCGATTCGTTTCTGTTCTATTGGATCAATTGTGCAATATATCCCAGGGATAATGGGCCAATGTACCCACACATTTTTTTCTTTCTTTTTTTTAGGATTTTATTAAGAATTTGTTGGCCTTTTTTAGACCAAAACGCATATTCTCCCACTCTCCCACCCCCGCACCCTAGTATTAGAACTACACATGACCCAAAACATGGTATAGGGCTGCATTAGACATTTATTCCAAGGAACCATGCATTAATTTTTTGCGGCTTTAACCACTTCAAAATTATTTATTGGTTATAGCAGATCACCAGGTGTTATGACACCATATACACTTTGGGGCAGGTCATCAACACTTAATTAGCCTCTATTGTACTTCGCTTCAGGAACCAAAATATTCTAACAATAACGTCAATGATTTGTGTATTACGTTTATGAAGGTTACACACCAAGGAAAACAATACTTCAAACCAGTTCATTTCAATCTGTACAACTGGATAACCTTCCGAGATCGCTTTCGCACGCTTTGAGTGACATCCATCACTCTTCTAGACTTGATTAGTTCTGCCAGACCTGTGGAAGACTGATGTATGTCAATCAAAACGTCTGGAAGTGATCTCCAAATCGTATCCGATTGTAGAGACTGATCTGTTACAATATAGAGTCAAGGGTTCCAGGGTGCTTCTACAGATTATTTTTCAGTGGTGCCTAAGCATTTGCACGAACCCCATGTGATTCGTAAGAATATTTTGAGATACGCACGAATCACTATGAGAAAACGCACGAACCTTATGAAAATATATAATCACATGAATCACTATGCGAAATCGTACAAACCTTATGAAAATCACACGAATCACTATGCGAAATGTACGAACCTTATGCAATTTGCACGAACCTTATGCGAATGACGCAATGTCACGTGACCCGGCGGTGGTCGGCCGGTTTCGCATAATGTTCGTGCAAATCGCATAAGGTTCGTGTGCGTCACATAGTGATTCGTGCGAATCACATAAGGTTCGTACGTTTTCGCATAGTGATTCGAGGGATTTTCATAAGGTTCGTGCGTTTTCACATAGTGATTCGTGCGTATCACATAATGTTCGTACGGATCTCATAGGGTTCGTGGAAATGTCTAGGCACCCCTGTTATAGGAGTTTCAAGATCATGGTTACTTTTACAAATCGGTGTAGCATCGCTCCATGTCCCATTTGTCCTACAGGTGATGTTGGCAGTCCCCCACAGCTGGTACCCTGTGATACAGGTGTACCTGACTGTCTGTCCTGATGTAAAGTTACTGTTGTTATCCCTGTTCCCGTTGAAAGGCACGCCAGGATCCCAGCAATGGCCTTCAGCATTGCCTGAAGCAAAATATAAGAATATCCTATATATAAAAAAGGGACAGGTTCTTTATTGCCTTTGACGAGAAGGGTTTGATTTAGGTTAAGCAGCTGTGGCTGTAGGTGTTCATATAGGTCAATCAGCATAACTCCAGAAGCTTTGGATGGATTTTCATTATATTTGTTATTTGAGTAGCGGTTGCAAAAAGGAAGGTCCAGTTCGAAAGCGGTTGACCTGGCATTTTCAGTCGGTACTGCAGCGGACTGAGTGTGTGTCCGTTTATTTGCGGAGAGCATAACTCCAGAAGCTGAGAATGGTTTTGCAAGATACTTGGTAGATATGTAGAGGTTGGAAAAAGGAAGGTCAAGTACGATAATGCCTCCTAGCGGCAAGTTGCGGTACTGCAGTGGAGCTTGGAGATCAAACTTTCTGCAAGAGCTAGGTTCCTGATTTAGTAGTAAATAGGTCAGGGAGTAAGTAGTGTAAGTTTGGACCACCTAGCAAATTGCAGCGAGCGTTTTCGTTTTGAGATTTAGACATGTATAGCGAAGGAATTGACGTACCGTCATAATATTTGGTATTTAGATATCTTGGGTGATGCTTTACATAAATAGATACTTGACGAGTTTAGCCTTGTACTTTCCTCCTGCAAATCTGATATTGCTGTCGTAACTGAGACGTGGTTTTCTGAGGAACTGCCAGAGGAAGTAACAGCTATTGACGGCTACAGTTTGTTCCGCAAAGACCGTCAAGGAAAGAGAGGCGGCGGAGTAGCTGTTTATGTAAGGAACTCTATAACAGCGAAACCTGCCAACGTCGTCGTACCTGCTGAACTGGAATGTGTATGGATACACCTCCGTCCTCCTTGCCTCCCTCGAGAGGTCACATCTATTGCACTCTGTGCGGTGTACAACCCTCCAGCGTCACCCAATGAGAACGCGTTACTCGACCACCTGTCGCAATCGATGGACGCAACAAGAAACTCCCACCCAGACATTGGTTTCCTAGTGTTAGGTGACCTGAATCGCCTAGACTCCAGCCACCTTTGCCGAAACCATTCGTTGCAACAGGTTGTAGATATCCCCACGCGTGGCAACGCAGTCTTAGACCAGATACTGACAAACAACTGTGTTTTACTATCCGGAGAACGTAGACAGCTGCCAAACAACAAGCGAAAGAAAGTGGTGCGGCCAATGCGCGACTCCGATCTCAGGGCCTTTGGTTCCTGGATAACATCACATACCTGGGATGAAGTCTTTCAGGCAACCAGCACTGAGAATAAGTGCACTACCTTCTACGAAACTTTGAACCGGGCCATTGAAAAGTTCCTTCCAACTAAAACTGTGCGCCTTCACTGTAGGGACAAACCTTGGGTAACGCCAATCATAAAGTCGTTGATTTTCAAACGACAGCAGGCTTTCATCAAGGGGAACACATGCCTATGGAAACGCTACAGGAACAAGATAGTGCGAGAGATCTCCCTGACTAAGAAGAAGCACTACCATGACAAGATAAAACATCTTAAGTCTGCAGATCCAAAGAAATGGTATCAAAACATCAAACAAATGGCAAATATACGCAGTGACACCTCCGCCATTGAAGTTCCTGGCCTGGATCCCGCCTCAACCCAGACTGTTGCCAACGCCATCAACAAACACCTGGCTTCTGCGTCCCAGTTGTTCCCGCCGTTATCCCTGGAGGATTTACCATCGTTCCTGCCTGCCCCTGGTCCTCCCCCTCAAGTCACGGTGTGGGACATGTACCACCGGCTCCACAGAGTAAAGCTGGGCAAGGCTTCTGGGGTGGACGGCATTTCTGCGCGGTTGGTGCGAGAATTCGCCTTTGAACTCAGTCTGCCCGTTAGTGACATCTTCAACTCGTCTCTCCAGGAAGGGTATGTGCCCTCGGTGTGGAAGATGGCTGATGTCGTACCTGTTCCGAAGGAGAAACCAGCACGTCTTGAAAAGCTCCGCCCGATATCCCTGACACCCATCTTCGCCAAGGTCTGCGAGGGTTTTGTCACGGATTGGTGTTTAAGCGACATACTACCAGCTATAGACCCCCGTCAGTATGGATCGCTCAAGGGCAAATCCACCACGCATTATCTAACCAGCCTAATGCATTACTTGGCAAGTACAACAGATAAGCCTGGCTTCTGTAACACCCTCGTCCTGACTGACTTCACACGCGCTTTTGATCGTGTGCACCACCTGACCGCAGTCTCCAAACTTCTGGACCTAGGCGTCAGACGTTCCATCATTCCCTGGGTATGCGCCTTTCTATCGAATCGTCAACAGCGCGTGAAGTACCGACAAGTTGTGTCCGACTGGGAAACGCTTACTTGTGGCGTACCGCAAGGAACCAAGTTGGGTCCCCTGGTGTTTCTCGCGCTCATAAATGACGCATCACCGGTGAGTGAAGACTCAGCCGAGACTTGGAAGTATGTTGATGACATGTCGTTGTCGGAGGCAAGGCACGTTACACATGACTCCACGGTGCAAACTGACGTGGATAATCTCGTTCATTGGACAGAAGCCAACTACATGCAACTGAACCCCTCCAAGTGCATAGTACTGCTCATATGCTTCATGCGAAACCCTCCTCCCCCACCTGTAGTGACTGTTAAGTCAACAACACTTGAAGTCGTTGAATTCGCGAAGATACTAGGGGTGATCTTTCAAGCTAACCTTAAGTGGGACATCCACGTCAACATGATGGTCAGCAAAGGCAGCCGCAGGCTGTACCTGTTACGGGTATTGAAGAGACATGGTCTGGACTCTAGTGACTTGACATTAGTGTTCTGTGGATTTATAAGACCAATCTTAGAATACGCATGTCCGGTATGGCACCCTGGAATCACTAGTGCCCAGTCTAGGGCCATAGAGAACGTACAAAAAAAGAGCTTGCCGCATGATTCTAGGTTCCACCTATGTTAGTTACGACATGGCTCTAGACCAGTTGTCCCTTCCGTCTCTGTGCAACAGACGGCACGAACTCTGTACAAAGTTTGGTACCTCTTTGCTGAGCTCCTCGTCTTTCTCAAAATGGCTACCGCCAAACCGTGTGAGCCTGCATGGCAGAAACCTCAGGTCTAAACACCAGATAACACAATTCCACTGTAGAACGGCTAGGTACAGAAAGACTACACTGCCGTACCTTGTCGACTTGCTAAACAGTTCATAGTGCTAGAAGTATAACTAAGCTCAGTTGGATGTATACACAGTTATTTTAAAGATGATTATTGTTATGTTTTAAAATGTTTTGACTTGTGTACCTCTATTGCTTTTCATTTTAAATGTAACATGTGTAAAGCATACTGCAATTCAGCCGAAGAAATGAAGGCTGCCACTGTATGTTATTGTTTGTCGGTCGATGCGGAAATAAACCATTCATTCATTCAAATAATGAGCTAATTTGCATTATCAATAAAGAAAGTTTAAAAATATTTAGCATAGTAGGATGATCAAACATGCGACATATGTAACTGAAAAAGAGAAAAATATTGATAGACATAAACTATGCAGATGTGGACTTACTTTGCAAATTTAATGAGGAAGTATGATTGCACAACAGTGATAAATGATAACTTCAATCTTCATGCATATGAAAGCTAAGTAAAGTACCGCTAAGTACATTATCAAACATAAATCATGCAAATCAGGGTCTTATTTACATAACATATGAGGAAATGCTATCATAGCCTTCTCTGCTAAGACTTTAGCAAGGAAGACTTTCATACTTTGGACAACATTATTAAATAACATATTTTGTTATTTGGTCTGACAAGATGATCAGCTGATAATTTATACTAATGCTTCCAAACAGCGCGTTGCAATTATAATTTGCGGGTCATTCTGCAGCACACTTAATTTGTCCATGTCTAAAAGTAGCCTTTTTAGATAGCAGAATGGTCCATAAAAGTTGGCCAAATCTCTGAGTTCCAATGGTCTCTCGTTTCTTAAAGTTTTGTGTACATTCCTTAATGTCTGATAATCACTCAACTCCTGTCATTAGCTAAGAGTCCCTGCTGTTAGCGAGAAATTGTGTCCGATGTCGGTTACACAAGTTGTTTTGGCGCCACCAGTTTACGTTGACCTACTTTCAACTTCTTATATCAAAGTGCCCAAATCTCTCTATCCCAAAATGGGATAGTCTGCAAACTTTTGTATCTCCCTAAATGCGTGATAGTCACTTGACTCCTTTGTGAAGCTTATCCTGACTACTGTTAGCGAGAAAATGTAACTGAAGTCGGCTATGCTGGGAAAATCACATATGGCGCAGTTTATGCAAATGAGTAAATTAGCTCCTGTTTGTTGAATACATATTACTGTGATAAGAGTATTACTGTGAAAATTGTAATCAAAGACCTTACTTATGTAGGAGAACTTGAACCCCTGACGAGTGGCACTGTGATCAGATGTAAACCTGAGGAACATCATGTTAGATGTGCTGGTGATGGGGCTGACTGTCTGTTGTCCCGTCAAGCTGGACAGCGAGGAATAAATAGCCAATATTGCATATACATGTACCGACTAATGAAACACTGCATGATACGTTAGGCCCGCTTCTAGTATTCAGAATAGGCCATGTTGATTTGATTATATGGCTGACATCTCATGGGAACCCCCTCACTGATGCGAGCGTGCGAATAATTTTGGAACAGAAGGGGCGTCTTTGAATTAACATCACCATGCCTTAATCATTAAGATGTTAAGTTATTTCGCAAACGCTCTAAACATTTCATGGGGGTATGAGGTCGCCGTACTTCAATTTATTTATCTAATGCTTTACGGTTACTATCAATTTTCTTCCAACAGTGACAGTTTTGAAGGTAGAGTACGTACCTCCAAATTTTCGATGTCTATCAGCACATCTTGGTCACGGAGAATGGGATATTCTCGATCTCGCGAGAGAACACGAGACTATGCCAGGCTTGCGTACTCATCCGCCCCCTCCCCTCGCCTCCTTACGAAGAGACTTGAGACTAAGCCATTCTCCGTGATCAAGATATGCTCAACGGTTAGACATCGAAAATTTGGAGGTACGTACTCTAAATTTAAAACAGTCACTGTTAGAAGAAAACTGATAGCAACTGTATACATGCGTGACTGATGAACCTCTTCAACTAATGCTTTACCTTTTTAACTGCGTTGCACTATCACTGGCTCCATCGTAGATGGTCAGAAAGTCATGTCTGTACTCAATGTTGAAACTGTCGAACATGAGACGAATTATGCTTCCTTCTTGTACCATGATCCACCACTCGCAGTTCTCATCGTCGTCATAGTTACTGGGATAGTTCGGTGACGTCACAGGGCCTCCAGAGGGAGCCGTCAGGACACTTCCACATTCGGTTGTACCGGGTACTTACAATGATAGGAATGAAATGTTTGAATGTAAGTTCATCTGTGACGGTAGTCAACATTATGTTACAATTTTAAGACTTTACGTCCGTGCACAAAATGAATTCCGAAGCGCTTACCAACAAGCTTTCGATCGGACGTCCTCTGATCCTTCTTAAGTTGAAATGACCCAACATCTAAGTCAGACACATCCGGAAGAAAGTGTGACGTCAGCAAAGGGTCAAAGGTGCTTGGCAGTCGGTGTCGGCCCCCGTCACGGTTAAGGGAAGGTTGGTGGGTCATTTCAACTTGAGAAGGATCAGAGGACTGATCGAAAGCTTGTTGGTAAGCGCTTTATTTTGTTCACGGATATAAAGTCTTAAAATTGTAACATAATAGGGATGACATATATAAGGGCAAGTCACTTTATTTTTTTATTTTTACGGGGTTACAAAAGAATATCATTATGATTTAGTTCATTCTTGTTCGAAATCACCACGTTATTTATTTTCATCGAATGAGCAAAATGTGAAATGGTCGACTTGTCTCTTTTTCTCTAGGAGCCAAAGGACAAATCTTGCAACTGAAAACTGTTACGAATGTTATGAACTGTTATGAAGTCCATTCCCCCCCCCCCCCCGTGGATTTGCCGACTGAAATTTGAATGATTTATTTGGTGGTTATAGCAAATGAGTAGGTGTTATGGCACCATATACACCTCGGGGCAGGTCATCAACCCTAATTAGACTCTGTTATATTTGGCTTCAGGAACCAAAATTTTCTAACCCTAACTTACTTTCATGAATGTTACAAACCCAAGAAAACAATATTTCAAATCAGTTCAATCTGTACAATTGGAGAAGATTCGGAGATAACTTTCGCACCCTTTGATCATGATTGACATCCATCACTCTTCTAGACTTGATTAGTTTCTGCCAGACCTGCAGAAGACTGAGGGATATCACTCAAAACGTCGGGAAGTGGTCTCCAAATTGCATCCGATTGTAGAGATCGATCTGTCACAATATGGAGACAGCGTGCTTTACCATATCATTGGAGTTTCAATATTAATTTAAAATTCATCTGTGTTGGTAGAAGTCATTCTTGAAATAGTTGAACCGTAATTTTAAACACAGACATTTTGACTGCACAGCATCAGTCTTTGTCAAGGAGTGAACAATCCGCTGCTTTCGTGACGTCACGTTATGCTGTAACCTATGATCCGTTGCTCACTGAGTCACGTGTTCTGTCTGCATAACGTGACGTCACGAAAGCAGTGGATTGTTCATTCCTTGACAAAGGCTGATGCTGTGCAGTTGAAAATTTGGGTGAGTCCAATTTTTGTGTCGGAAATTACAGTTCAACTATTTCAAGAGTTTCAATATTATTAGAGTATTACTTTTACAAGTCGGTGTAGCATCACTCCATGTCCCATTCGTCCGGCAGGTGATATTGGCAGTCCCAAACAGCTGGTACCCTGTCATACAGGTGTACCTGACTGTCTGTCCAGCCGCAAAGCTAGTGCTGTTGTCATCCCTGCTCCCATTGGCAGGCACACCAGGATCCCGGCAATGGCCTTCGTCATTGCCTGAAGAAAAACAGTGCAAAAGAATCTCCTACCTCTGAGTGAATGGTTCTTTATTTCTTTAAAGGAGCATTACACTCCATTACACTCCAGAAGTAAGTATTCCTTAGAGAATAAATAGATGTGCTTGAATCAAGTTTGTTTGGTCAAATTTACCATCAGATGAATCCTAAACGTAAGATAAACATTGTAGTCCCCTGAGGACCCTTCCAATTGAATTGTGCATGGGGGGGGGGGGGAGGGGATGTCACTCAAAACGTCTGGTAATCTCCAAATCGTATCTGATTGTAAAGATTGATCTGTCACAATATGGAGTCAAAGATGCCAGGGTGCTTGTACAGAATATTTTTTGGGGGTTAAATATCATTATCATATAGCCAGACGACGTCGACCAATCAAAAGACTACATTTTCCCCATAACTCAGGACATTGATATCCTATATACTACCTGCATCCGGGGTATAGGTCTCGTTCTCAGAGTACTGTCAACCATTAGCGAGGAGAGGAATACTTACATCGATGGGATCGAGGACCACAAAATGGCGGGGGGTTCAAAGACGAACAAAACATGCAAATAGATGACAAATAGTAACATTACGACAGGTACATGGAGTGGTGGGGAGATTTTATCGCCCAGCCACACAGGTAAGAACGTTGGTAAGGTAGGGGAAGCAAGAATCCACCCACGAAAAATGGAATAAAACGAAAAAAAGGGAACAAAACGAACAAAAACTGGATCTTCTCTATGGGCTAGCGCTACTATGTATGCGATCTCGGGAGCTGAGTCGTCACTGCTAGATATATGACAATGTCTATATAATAATAACTTTAATAGCCCGCTTTCCTACGGTATATACGGTGTCATAATTCATCGCCGAATCCTATAACCTCCTCATAAACGACCTGACTCTTTCGCTTCATTTGGTGGTTATAGAAACCTGAAATGAATTATGGCACCGTATACACTATATTAACCCTATATTGTTACTTTCACAAGTCGGTGCAGCGTCACTCCATGTCTTAGTGGTCCTACAGGTGATGTTAGCAGTCCCCCACAGCTGGTACCCTGTCATACAGGTGTACCTGACTGTCTGTCCAGGCGCAAAGCTAGTGCTGTTGTCATCCCTGTTCCCATTGGCAGGCACACCAGGATCCCAGCAATGGCCTTCAGCATTACCTGAAGAAAAAATAAGGGCAAAAAAATTCCTACCTAAGTGACTGGTTCTTTCATATTTCTTTAAAGGAGCATTCCACTCCAGAAGTGCGTATTATGATTCCTTAGAGAATAAATAGTTATGCTTGAATCAAGTTTGCTTGATCAAATTTATCATCAGATGAATCCTAAACGCAGGGTAAACATTGTAGTGAACGAGTTCTTGAATTCCCCTGAGGACCCTTCCAATTGTGCACAGTGCAAAAGAATCTCCTACCTCTTCGTGACTGGTTCTTCATTTTTTACAACAATACGAGCAGATAGTCCACGAGGGGGGAAGGCGAGTTTATATTGAACAGTGCATCAAATTTAATCAGATAACATCATTACGCAATGTTGGACATACGGGTTATAAGATATGCCAGATAACAATTGACAAGTAACTGGGTATGATTTTGGAAACGGCCAAGCGTTTCGATAGCATTCACTACCATTCGTCGTATATGCTAGCATAGGTATGCAAAAGAGATGAAGACATTTTTCAATAGAAGATGAGGACAATGGTCCAATAAGAAACAAAAGTAAGACCAAGTCAAGACAAGGTTGATGCATATAAGTCAATTAGCTCTTGTTCGTTGAATACATATAACTGTGATAAAAGTATTACTGTGAGAAGTGTAATGAAAGACCTTACTTATGTAGGAGAACTGGAACCCCTGACGAGTGACACTAAAGTCAGATGTAAACCTCAGGAACATCATGTTAGATGTGCTGGTGATGGGGCTCACTGGCTGTCGACCTGATAATCTGGGCAGCGAGGAAAGAAATCGCCAAGATTGCACGTACCAACTAATAGAAATTATTGTATCGTTGAAGAGATTCATCAGTCACGTATGTACACAATTAATAGAATTTTCATCAATCGGTGACTACTTTTTGAAAGGTAAACACCCAGTTGGAAGGTGCGAAGCTGAACCGCAATGATGGCTGGGAGCTGCCCAAGTCCTACCTACCCCTACTCCGCAATGAGGCGGGGTGAGGGGCAGAAGATCCACTTAAGTCTCGAATCAGTTCTCGTAAATCTCGCAAGAACTGGGTCACTCCGTGATCAAGGTGGACTGATGGCCATCGAAAATTTGGAAGTACGTGAGTTAACATTTCAAAAAAGTAGTCACTGATTGATGAAATTTCTATTAACCAAAATAATGTATGGTTTTAAATCTCTTTTGCGTCTGGAATCGAGAATAATTTGAGGCTTTGAGATAGGAGATTTCGATGACCCACACTTATTAGGAGCTATAAATGTATTGTTTGTGCATTTACTACTATACCTTTGTAACTGCGGAGTACTACCATCGGCTCCATCGTAGATAGACAGAAAGTCAATGTCATCCTCAGTGTCGAAAGTGTCGAACATGAGACGAATGATGCTTCCTTCTGGTACCGTGATCCTCCACTCGCAGTCCTCAGTGTTGCCATAGTTACTGGGGTAGTTTGGTGACGTCACAGGGCCTCCAGAGGGAGCCGCCAGGTCACTTCCACATTCGGGATCTGTATCTGTATGACGATTTATTGCGCAACTTTTGCAACGATGACAATGTATGGCAATGTATAGATAACAAAAGTTACAGTCTAATACTACACATATAAATTATATTACAACGATTTTTTTTTTGCTTTTGAAAAGCCAGAACGGCTTACGCTAGAGACACCAAACTTTGTGAGTTTTCCTAGAATTTAGTTGGGAACAATTTCACAACGTTTGAATTTTTTTCTTGTTGCCATGGCAGCCGTTTGTTTAGAGGCACTTTTAATGAAAATCGCTAATTTTGGTTCTAGCCATTAATTTTTTCGCGTTTATTTGCTAAATTACTGCTATTTTCTAACATAAATAAAATCCCATGTTATCTAGAATACCTTTCATAATTGATTAAGCATAATTATGCTAATGTGATGACGTTACGGGCCAATATCCAAGGTGGCGTACCGTATGACCGATCAAGAACAACTAGCTTATTATCCCTAAAAACTACCTGGTATTTTTTAATAAAAAAAAACTTTAAATGAACGTTTTTAGTCTATTTCCGTTATCTTTTGCGATTATTTATTGCCGAAAATGTGTTTTTGAATTTAAAAATTCAAGGAGATAGATATACGAGTAAGATGGCGGAGCCAAACTGGTAACTTAGATATGCATGATGTCATTTTATGACGTCATTTTTACGTCATTGATGTTACTATTGGCAACTTGAGTCGTAATAAACATTATTATTCTATCTGTACTTGCTGTTACATTTTTGTAGCATGCCTTGAAGTTTCCTGGAAATACCCCTTTTCAAGGTTCCAGCCAATACGGTCAAATGGATGACATCATAGTTACGTCATATTACGTCATCTTTGCTTGAAATTTCTTCAAATCGTCAGGTATTATGTCTACATCATTCTTTGAAAAGTTGGTGGCTATATGATAATTCGTGTTACAGGAGTCAGAAGGGGCGGGACTCAAAAGCCCCCCCAGGGATGACAAATAAAGCGCGGTCTGAATAGGGTTAAGTAGGACTTAAAAGGAACCCGGGACCCGGTAACAAATAGACGCTGTGGCCTACCAGTGGGAATGGTCGAAGGTTACCCCCGGTATCAGACAGTCGACAGGGACAAATTTTCCCGACCGGGGCCACAACCCTGACGTGCACAGGTACAATTGGGACCTTATAATTAACCTTAGAAAGACATGTACAAAATCCTGCGTTCATGTAACACGTGTGGAAAACTGTCTACTCATCAGATGAAGCTCAGGAGAAGTTAATTCGCAACCATCTAGTAGCCAGATCTTTCCGTATTCGCTACTCACATTGACCATATTGATCTGAAGAATAGTCGCCGTAGTTGCTGTAGAGATAGTATAAACTAGAATCACTCGACTGGGAATCGCTGTCGGAGGCTGAAACGAGAAAAATAAGAAAAATACTGAAAATACGATATTCCATACCAGCAATTGCTTTCAGTTTTTACTGATGCTTGTAACGCTATCCAATAGGCTTAGATTTAGATTTGATAATATTCACTTCGTGTGCTGTGCATAATTATTTAGCCCAGAAAAAGGAAACTACATAGTATCAACATGATATTATATAGCTGTACATATAAAACCTCATCGTTTTTTTTTCAATAATCATGGCCACGGACAAGATATTGTTATGACTGTAGTAGACTCTGCACACTCAAGTTGTTACCAACAACGGTAAAGCGACGAATGAATAATTAATATCGCTCAGCGCACCATGTCCTGAATAATTAATGAAGCTCAGCACACCATTGCTGCCATGTAGGGATGGGTACCGGTACGGCGTACCGGTACAAAACCGTTTTTTCTCGTTGGACCGGTCCAGAAAAAAAACGGACCTGAAAAAAATCAGCGGACCGGATGTTGGACCTATTAGAAAAGAAACAGATTATATGATCAGGAATTCACACGTTTTGGTGCTTACCGGTCAAAGAAAATAACAAGAGCTAAGCAGAGTAGAGCTTATAGTCATTTTGTAAGTTGTACAGTCAATCATACAGAGGCAGTTAGTCTTGCATGATTTTAGAAAGCCATATGGAGTCAAATACAGTACTCCACAAAACATACTTCTTTGCAGCGAGATGGACCATTGCTTTGAGTATCGTCCATTCACAAGTTCTGGACCTAGACTTGGACCTGGAGATACCTGAATTTTCTGTACCGGTACCCACCCCTACTGCCATATGGAGTCATATACTCCACAAACATACTTCTTTTGTAGCGAGATGGACCATTGTGTTGAGTATCGTCCATTCACATGTTTTCATAAACTGAATCAGATCCAGGTTCAGGTCCGGACCTGGGTGACTATTCTCTTTTTACAACCAGGGGTTGAGTTGCGAAGTTTAAAACAGGATTCTCGGCCGGCCACCCTGCCGTTTCAAGCTTCTTTGAGAAAAAGTTGCTACAATCGACTGAGACACAGTTCTACCAATCGCAACATGCCTGTCTCTAAACATGTTTAAGTTTGGCCATTTGAACGTATTTGAATCAGGACATCTTTAGCCTGATTAAACTTATAAATACAATATAATAATGCTATGGAAAAGAAAGAAAAAACGTGCTATGTCAAGTGTACCATCTTTTGTGTAATGATATTACATTTAGATTAGTATACTGGTGTATATATTTTTCAGTTGTTTTTGTAGCTATTTTTATAGATATCTTGTAGCTCTACATGCTATACATTGTACCTAATGTAATAGTTCTGCAATAAACTTGACTGGACTTGACTTGACCCACCAATATCCAGATGACCCCCATGGAGTGAGGGAGGGGCAGTTACGCCTACTTTCCAAGTAGAGTTTAGATTCCGGCTGTTTTTTGACGTTTTTTATGCGTTTTTATCGGGCGTTTTATTTTGTACTGTTTTCATGCTGGCCGATAAAAACGCCCCCAAAAACTTAAAAAAATCAGTCAGAGCCTAACCTCTGCTTGAAGAGTAGTTACAGCCCTGGACAGTGGAGTTTGCGTTGCTCAGACCAGAACCTCTCTTCCTCTTTATACATCGTGATCCGTTTGTTTAAGCCCCCTTCACAAGAGAGCAAGAATGAACCGGAATGCCGTCAGAATGAAAATTTTTTTCTATTCCTAGCAATTCCTGCAATTCGTAATGTGTTCCAGAAATTCTAACATCATTCCAAATATTTGTGCCCGTTCTTTTGGCTAGCCCGAAAGTTTTTGACATGTTAAAAACTGTCGAGGTGCATTCGAAGTGGAGAAATATCGTACGGCATTCAAAGTGGATTCTAAGTGGATTCTAACTGTTCTAACTGCAGTATGACCGCATTACATGGTATTCCAGCATTATTCAAGAAATTCTTATCTCATTTGATGGCGAACCGAAACGACAAGCAACTTCGAATACTGCCAGAATGTGACCAAAATAATAATAATAATAATAATACCCTACGAATTCACAGAAATAGAAAATTATTTTCATTCTGATGGCATTTTGGCTCATTCCTTCTCGTTTGAAGGTCCATTTGGCATTCCCACTCGGAATGTCCCCGAATGTGGCACGAATTCTGCAAATACTTCATTCCGGCTGGTTCTGCTTGATTCCTGCTAAATCGGTTTTAGTGTGAAGGCCCTATAAGGGACTTACACAGTTCAGTCCCTACCTGTGGCACACATCAGCAAGTAGATGATTCCAGCCGTGAAAAGTTGTGCCGCCATCTTACCACACCCGCGCCCGGCTGGGCGGACGGTTTGTCCGTTCCCTCTGACGCTGCTGTGTTGTTGTAACCTTATATTCTGGATATTCTACTGTACGTGCTTATCCTCCTCTCAAGTTCTGTCAATCAAATATAAACTCGCCCCGTGAAAGGCTTGGTGATACAGACTACGATGAGCACAGGGAACGACCCATTTTTCTTTTCTTAGCAAGGTCGACTCGTACATATGGCATGTACGTTCAGCATGTGACGAGATACCAGAACAACGCATGCGCGGATCATAAAATTTGAGAACACGGGCTGCTGACGTTCACCTCTATTGTGATCGCTACTTTTCTTGGAAAAGCAATCTATATAAATACAATCGAAAAATGAATAATTTATGCGGCTTAGTGCTGCCCACTGGCTCGTAATGTCGTCAACATGTGTATCTAGTTACCGCCATGAAATGTCATGGAGGTTATATTTTCTGTTATGTTTGTCTGTTTGTGTACACGATAACTCAAGAACGGCTGAATGGATTGGTTTCATACTTATTGTGTTGGTGAGGTGTGACGATATCTGGAAGTGATGGGATTTTGAACTTCATATCTGTCGATATAATTGATGTAATAATATAAGAAATCACCCCTATACCTGCGATATATTGGAACAGGCATCGTGGTTTCCCTCTTTGTTAATCACCTTATCTCAAAGCAGGTGGTGAGGTGATTTGTTTCGTCAGTTATAGCCATGAACATATGTTGCTGTTTTTTTGGATCAGTTGACAACAACTGTTTGGGGGAAACGATAGCCTCGACTCAAGAACGGCTGGGTGAATTGGTTTCATACTTGATGTGTTGGTGGGGTGTGATGATAGTTGGAAGTGATTAGATTTTGGGCCCCGTATCTGTTATAATCGATGTAATAATATCAGAAATCATCCCTACATTTGCGATATACAGTTGACATCGTAGAGCATCTGTTTGGGGGAACCAGGACAGTTTTCAAAGTGATAATAAATTGTATTTATGTACTTGTGCGTTTAGGGACATGCTGTATTATATTTCTTTTGTGCTGTTATGTGGTCCACCTTGCGTCACGCTGAAGTTTTGTTAGTATGTACTCGGTTTTATTACATATCTATTATGTGGATGTGGTTGGACTTACCTTATCTTAACAGTTGACGTAATATAGCAACAGGTTAGGGTATCTGTAACAGTTGACTCCTCAGAGCAACTGTTTGCCGATCCTGGACAACTTGAATATGATAATTAACTTTGTATTTATCCACTTGTGCCTTTGGGGACCTGGTGTGTTATACTTCGTTTGTGCTGTTAGATGTTTAGTGCTCCACGTGGTGTTACGCTGATGTCGTGTTGGTATGTACTTGGATTATTATATATCGGGCATAAACTTGTCCCCGAAACCTATATGTAGGTATTGGTTGATGGACATTTTGTGTCTTATTGCTTGTGTTGAAGATGTGTTTGTATCCTGATGTGTCGCAGTTATTTGTTATGAATTCTGAAACATACTCTCTACCTTGCAAGTTGCCAGTACTATCATAACGTGATAATATAAACATCATAAAGATTCACCACACCTGTTGCATGTTACCATAGTGTCCATGTGATAACTATCCACACAAATAGTATAAACAGCACGAATATCATTACATACAAGTCGTCACCAACAAATATAAAATCGACAAAAACACTCAATATTTCATGGAGGTATAAGGTCGCCGAACTCTAGTGTTTTTCTGAAATCAGGCAAAAATATTGAGCGCGAGAGTGTCATCCATAATTATAAAATTTAATTGCTGTGGCCTAATCAGCACACACAACATGCAAACAAAAATCTCCTGGGAGGTTTTGCTTCCTCATAATCACTAACCTAACCATTAAGCTGCTAGGTATTCTGAAGGGTACAATCAACACCACAAATTGGTAACACACTGCTAACATCGATCATCTTGTTTAAAATCACCAATAAGTAACGAGTACCTTTACTTTAGACATACAATAATTATCACTTTCCAACATTTACGAAAGTGATCAGTTAGGCTTCAAAGTGGTCTCAGTATGTGTCGACAGTTTGCACACTAGTCTATGTTTCAAGGGGGCGCATTTCAATTCAGATCATCATTGGCTTCATTTCATTCCTACAAGTACGCAGTCTCTCAATCCTAATCTCTGCGTTGATGGAGCTACCTCTGATTTTCATCGAATGCAATATGGAGTACCCAAGGGTCAATATTGGGTCCGCTCTTGTTCTTAATCTATGTTAATGACATGCCAAATTGCGCCCAATTCTGTAATATATCAATGTATTCAGACGACACCGTCATCTACTATTGTAGCAAGGGTGTCAGTAGCATTCAAGAAAACCTTCAGAATGATCTCAATACTCTTTCACAGTGGTATATGGCAAATTCATTATCAGTGAACAGTGGAAATTGCAAGTATATGCTCATTGGTACGGACAAAAAGGCTAAACAGTTGCAAAATCCCCAACCTGTCTATCAATGGGGCAGCTGTAACTGAATGTAAAATGTACAAATACCTTGGAGTGCTAATAGACCGTAATCTAAACTTGAAGTGTAAAGTTAATGCCATTTTGTGCAAACTTAGGCGGTCACTCAACATTTTAAAGCACGTCCGCACTTTTGTTTCAACTCCTACTCTGTTGAATTTGTACAAAACCATATGTCTACCACATATTATGTACGCTTGTACTGTCTGGGACTCTGCGCCCGATCGGGAGCTGGAGAAACTTCAACGGAAGCAGAACCGAGCCGGCAAGCTGATTTTACGTGCCCCATATCTAACTCCATCGGCGGAAGTTCACTCACTTCTGGGAAAGAAGGATGTGAAGTCTCTACACAAGCACCACAAATCCCTACTGGTATACAAGGCCTTGAACAATAAGTTACCACCCTACATACGTCGTATGTTCACCTACTGCAGGGACAGATCAGCCAGGACCACCAGACTTAGTGCTTCCGATCTTTTATTCGTACCTAAGCTAACGAGCTAATGATTATTATTTTTTTTCATTATTATTATTCATCCATTTATTTCTGTATGTATTAAGCATTCCTTTATTCTATGTATGAACAATCGGAATTTTGTGTTAATATGATTATTTGACCCCTCACCTCCTCCATGTAAGCTCGAACTCTATGGAAAGGGGCCATGAAGGCTGATGGAGTATTTACCGAGTTGAAATAAAGGCACAAACAAACAAATAAAACACACATACACAATTTGAGTCGATTTGGCCTATGCCTGGCTTTCTCGTGCAGTTTTTCGTAACATTCAATGTTAAGGCAAAGTTTATTGAAGCATTTTATTGCACACAATGTACATTTTTATTTCAAGCAGAAGACACATGTATATTTTTATTACCAATAGAAACATTCCTCATGAGGTTGGCGGTATATTATCACTGTTGGCAGGATATTATCACTGTCATTTGATTTCATGCTCCAGAATGTTCCAAAAAATGTTTATAACCAACGATAAAAAATTGAACAATTATCAATTGGATGAAGTATTTTATGCTTATCATCATTATGTCTATGCCATTTGTATAGTGTGAGCTTTGTGTCTTTCTGGTTAGTAACAAATAAAAATATAGCAACCAATCCTATGCATTTGTACATAATTGCCTTTGGTTGATAGCTGCACGTCACCAATGATAAATGCTTTCAGTGTAAATTACAGTGTTTGGATTTGGGTGATGTTAAGCACTATAAACATGTGTGTTAACCTGTGTCTATCCGCACTACATTTTTCTTCGCAACTGATCCTTTTAGACAATGAAGAACACCCCGTGACAGACGCGAGCGCTCCGTGGAACATGGAATGGAGACTCTGACCCCAGTGACCACGATATGAGACAACATGTCATCGAATGATAATGTTTAATTTCCACACTAAATTTGGCCAATTTTTAGGTTAATTTGTTGCATCGTGTGGACTTTTGTATAGACAATACTTGAGAGAGGCGATGGTCTGTTACATGTACCCCGCGGCCGTGGGTGCTGTCTGTGTCAACCGAAAGATTTGATCGGGGATTATCATCCCAAGTTATCATGCTGTTAGGAAGAAATAAAAAGGGTTTCTTTGCCTGAAGTGCTAACGGATCTTTACAAAATTATACGGGATAACTTGGCCTTCTCTTGCAGAAGCTTAGTACTTTCGTCATCGCGTAGGTCCGTGCAGAGGACATGCTAAACTGCATACGAATACGGCTAAGGGAACATACAGATACAGATGCGAACGCGCGTCACATGGACAAAAACAATGGTCTGTCGCCAGAGGTGACCCTCCGGTCAGACTAAAAACGGTTTTATGTACCCCCCCCCCCCCCTGGCTCAGCACTGTGCCCACTTGGCACTATCCATGGTACTGACGGTCGGTGTTTCTTGTCTTTTGCAGACTCCAACAACATTGTAGTGCTATAGTACTTTATCAGTTTCTGATTAGGATCCATATCACATGTAAGCATATTGTCTACTCATGTCGATAATAGCTAGAGATCCAGACAGCCATATGGCGGTTACTTATTCAACTGGATAGTACTGTAAAAAAAAGATACAAAAAACGTGTTTAAAGCTTAAAACAAGATTTCGTGTATAAAATAAAGCGAAAACATGATAATAACTACGCCCAGAATAAACTTGACAAGAACACACAAAAACAAGTCGAGCCGTTCGACCACGTGTTTATTAATTGTGCTGAAAGCTCAAATCATACAATACTCTTCCTTTTTGGCTAAAGTAAGGCCACACTGACTTAATCTTATGGATGAAATCCTCTGGAGACGCCAAAACTTATGCGGGGGAACGAAAAAAGAAAACATCCAGCAAAGAAAACGCTGCTAAAACACAGAACTACAAAGCTGGTATTACGAATCGAACCACAGAACACAGTGTATCAAAAGAAACAACAAGTCTTTTTGTAGGAGGCGCCTGTATGTTGTTATGTTCGTCTTAGCAGACTCAGCTGAAGTAATATATAATTATGTTTGATGTATTGACAAGTATGAGCAAAGAAACACACCATTAATGGTATATGTCTTCTACGACTGTGGATGATATATGACTGTGATGAGAATTCTCATAAGGGCAGTTTGACCAAGGGTTTGACAAAATTAGCACGTTTTGCGGTAGTACGTAGGTGGCCTTTTGTGGCAATATGCATCGGCAAGTTCCGGACATGCGTGGAGCCTCGGAGGAAGTTTTTGTTAGAACAGGCGAAAAGTTATGCCCAGGCTAATGTCATCCATAAAATCAAGTCACTGTGGCCTAAGACCAATTGCATTTGTTGGTTCTCGAATTTAAGAAAATTATGGAAAAATTGGGAAAGTAATGGTATAATTAGTCGGCTGTAGTCGGCTGGCATTCGGCTGAGTCGGCTGGCGTTCGGCTGAGTCGGCTTGTGTTCGACTACGCCATCCGAATGTTTTGAAATGTTCAAAATATTCGGCTCTAAATGGCAGGTCTGGAATGGGTTGGTTGTTGGTCGGCTGGTGTTCGGCACGGTCGGCTAGTGTTCGGCTGGTGTTCGGGAGTAAGTCAGCAGTCAGTTTTAACTGCTTAACCAAGCCATAAACACTGCTGACTTACTCTCAGAATTGTTTTCAACCTACTAACGATTCACCCCAACACCGTAGACAAATCTCTGCTAACTCAATCCCAAGCAAAATGACTATTACCAGGACGTAGGCGAATCACCCCCAAACTTCACACGACCGACATCCAGCCCAAAACAAAAGAACCATAAATGCCGTATTAGAGATATCTGTGATCCAAAATTGATCTTTTGGTGATGTTACAACATAGAAGAAAGGATTATTTTGATTAAAAATAAAAATGGCCACTTTTTTGAAAATCGCTGATTATGCCTTTTTCAAGTCGTGAGAGGGTCAGCAATCGGTTGGGAATCAGTCAGGGGTGATTCGGCAGTCTACGGCTAGAGGTCGGGATGGTTGGGAATAGGTTAGTTAGCATTCGGGACACAGTCGGGAGTAAGTCATTTATTGGTCGGGAGATGTTCGGGACATGTTCGGCGCTAAAATACTAGTATAGGCGTGGCCTAAACTGGTCAGACTGCTCCCGAACACCAGCCGACCTGAGTCGGCTAAGGGTCGGCTGGTGTTCGGGAGCTGAATTCGGCTATGTGTAGAGGAGGCATCCGGCCTATCACACAATACATTGCGGTTTCCGGTCTACGCCAGATATATACGTTGGACCTCTTTATTTAGAACAATTTTCAAACATTTATGTGCTTTTATCATTGTTCTAACATGTTCCAACAATTTACGTCATTTTTTCCCTCCATAAAAACTTTTCCTGCCCCTATAAACCAAGCTGCTGAGCTGGGTCTTTTGTTTGGGTCTTGTATTTTTACATTTTCTTTAGTAGACACTGGTGGCTCTTTTGTGTGAAGCTTTGAGACACTCATAATTTCTTGCAGTTGGCAGGGATGTGTGAATTGCTCAGCCCACTGACCCATTTACACGGTATTGTTTCAATGTTCGAACATGTGATCACAAATGATGAATCTATGTTGGAACAGTTTAGAAACTAACACAAATAATGTATTTGATGTTAAAACAAATGTATGCATACTGTGGAAAATATTTAGAACGTCACACAGATGTTATAAATACAATGTAGTTCTAAATTGTTACTTATCACAGTTAGATTCTTACAAAGGTTTCCAAGATGTTAGAACAAAAGGCAAGAAACACCCTCTTGGTAATGTCGAATTGACTCTATGTTTCGGTTAGCCAAATTTCCTGGATTTAAGATAACGACCTTTTCCTCGCCCGGGTTTTTATCTTGGCCTTTGCTGAATGATTGTTGAATCATGAAAAGTCCGAGAACCATTGAAATGAATTTACGTGGCCTACCTTTGCAAGAACGTAAAGTTGGTCGTAAACTATTACCCAGATACCGTACAAAATAATGGATTTTATTATATATCGATTTGCAATAGTTTGGAAAATTATATCTCTTTTTTGTATCCAGATCTCCATCAGTGTTACAATGGCGTTACACTATTCTTTCTGGAGTCCATGTACATGTTAAGATTAAAACAGTTGGTGGACAAGAAAATAAACATAAACAATAATGTGAACTTAAAAGTGACCGGGAGAGGTCAGAAATCAACACAAAATAATGAAAACATAATTCGGGTATTGTATGCCGAGAATTCCAAAATAAATCACAATTGATCAGTCAGAAGATAAATAGCATAAATGACTACGCATAATTATATACATAAGAAGAGCAATCAAAGGTAAGCACCATAATAAGAAACAAAATGACTAAACATAATCATTTATAGAAGAAATGCAATAAAAGGTAATTATCGTAATTAGCAAAAATACATAATGTATAATGTATTTCAATCAAATGAATCTTCTTACAGAAATCTTCACAATTTCTACACCTAGAGTCCATTCCGTGAGGGTTTCTAACCAATATTTTCAATAAGTTTGAACTCCTTTGAATAAAATAACAGCTAAGTCACTAGATTAAAAAAAATCAAATTCAATTTCAATCTATTTGAATTCTTTCAAATACTTTAGAAACCTTTTCAAATGTACAAAAACGTCATTGAATATACTTTTCACAAATCTATGTTATCCTTTCACTTAAAGAAATATTTGCCATTATTTGCAACATTTTCTAAGTGGTATATTTGGGTTACTAACTGACCCCATAAAATTACGCCTCTGCATGTGTCTGCCTCTATATATCTTTTCGAGTTCGCTGCTGGAGGCCGGTGGGTCAATTTTGGTCAGCCATTGGTGCATGGTACCCAAACGTATTTCTCTACAAAAGATGTGTGAATTACTCTCTTCCAAGCCTCCCGGCCTTTTTACAAAATGTTAGAAAAAAAGGTAAACCGTGGTAAAACGCTGTTGCCATTATTTAGAAACTTTTAGACGTATCTCATTCATGAATATTTCCAGTGGTATACACAAGTGAAATATTTAGAAAGTCGAAATAACGTTCAAAAATGATTCTTAAGTATCAAATCTTTTAGACATATGATTGCAAGAATTGCAATCAATTGCAAATGATTACAATGTCAACATTCTCGGTGACTTTGAATGGACTCTAAGATAATCAATGCCTTCTCAAGCTAATGAATTCACATCTAAACGTGAGTCTTGCCAGGTTCTATTTTTGACTGTAATTTAAGCTTGAAGTGATTCACTATACACTGGTTTTGAATTCATATACACGCACGATTCTTATTTCCAACATTGAATGCCAAGATGGTAGAATTAATAACAGTTTTTCAATAAAATTTTGACTTGCTCTCTTGAAAGTAACAATCTTCTACTGAAAAAAGACTATGAAAGCTAAGAAAGTGTTCCTTATTGCAAGAATTTTCATGTGAAGTATCTTCAACCAATTCATTCTTGAAATTCTCAATACAAGAGATTTTGTTCAGTTAAGAACTACATAAAAAAAAACTTAAAAAAACACAATAAAAAATTGCTAGTGTAATTCTTAAACAAGAGACCTTATTGCCTTCATTATTGCATTATTGCAAATTAAGACATAAGAATTAAAAAGTACCCCATAATAGTCAACATAATATCTC
>NC_049982.1:31415027-31416482 GCF_000003815.2 Branchiostoma floridae
GCTACCGAAAGTGCGAAAAGGAACGAAGTATGAAGCAAATTCAGATAAAATCGATGGTAATATTAGTGAAAAATAAACTGTGATCGGCAAATGCATTTTGCGGCTTGTTCCACGAAATTCCTATAGCAATGGTTCAATGGAGGAATGAATATTGATGAGACCTATCTATGCATATCTATGTTCATGTACGTGTTAAAGTGGTTATAACATTCCTTAGAATATCCATATTACATTTATATTATAAAATTTCACAAGAAGAAATGGATTATGTCGAGAACGATTGCGCATATTTTATCATAAAAAGCCATGCTATGTGGATATAGTTGTTAAAAAATGCAATGATAGCAAAGTTACAAGTATATGTATTGCACAATTTGTAAGAACTTGACCTTAGAGAAATATAGGTCGCATGTTCGAACCCAGGGAAGTCGACGATCGGAAGTTCGAGCCCAGCATGTTGGGAATTATTTTTCCTTCCTTTTTTTTCACACTTTCATTAATATTAATACAACGCCTTAAATTTGTTTTGCAACCAGGACATCTAAACCCGGCATTGGGATTTTTTATCATCAGCGAGGGCCTGATGTCGGTCGCAAGAGGCAGAAATTTATTTGTATTGAATATGACGGAAAATTGTTGACAGAAATTGTATTTACCAATATCCTTTGCACAAATCCCTCACGTTGGCACCTTTCTTCCCGCCAAAATGATGAATACTCATGGTACAACTTGATGAAATCTCTTTGGTACAATGTATATATGTCTCTCCTTTTACAGCTTTTCTTTCGTTGTGAACGAGCGAGAAGATATGTCTCCAGTCTCCAGAAAACCATGTTGTTGGCCCTGTTAAATGGAGCTGTCATGCTCGTGGGGCAGCAGTTTATTAGCATATCTTTCCTGACCGGATTTCGTGGGTCATTTGCATGCGGCGCTCCCCTCTAGGGAGAATAAAAGCCACCCAAATACAACAACAACGTTACATTCTTACCTCATCCTGAAAATGTATAATAATCGATATTCATCTACCACCCAATGAATTTTAGTCCTTACTTTCTTATCTCAGTTCCGTTTCTTTGTATTTCGCAGATCTTCAAAGAATAATTTAGCCACACAAAAACAACAGCCTGAAACAGCGCTGTAAAAATTTGATAATGTCAAATTCTCGGTAAAATAAAACACGTTTCATAGGCTTCTAACGCCCGCAGTACCGATTCCTTATATTCTCATTGATTTTATTTAAGTTTGCTTCATACTCCATTCCTTTTCGCTCCTTTTCGCACTTTCGGTAGCGAAAGTGCGAAAAGGATCGAAAAGGAAAGTACCGAAAGTGCGAAAAGGAACGAAAAGGAACGAAAAGGAACGAAAAGGAAAGTGCCGAAAGTGCGAAAAGGAACGAAAAGGAACGAAAAGGAACGTTTGCTCCTTTTCGTTCCTTTTGGGAAACGGACTCCATCC
>NC_049982.1:31416582-31433251 GCF_000003815.2 Branchiostoma floridae
ACTACCAACACAGATGGTCTTGCATGTCATGATGATAATTAATGTCAATCAATAATGGAAATGTTACTTTCTCGCATATCTCACAGACAAAAAACGATTTACTTTGATAAAACATGCATGTACGGTGAAGGGAATTCTCTGTCCTGTTGATGAGGAGTAAGGAGCCTGTCACCTGACATATTACTCTTTTTTATAATTATCATTTATTAATTAGTCTTTTATTCAAATTATGCAGTAACACATTCATAAAACGTTATTGGATCTATTCAATCAGGATTTTACCATGGTCAATATTGACCGAAGGAGGCGATATAGTTATTGGATCTATTCATTACAAAACATGCCTATTACTGAATGTAACAAAATCATGGTTTGGTAAACATTTTGTCAAGCAGGTACCTTGATAAACATTTAGTCAAACAGCTTCTTTTAAACAGTTTGTGCTTTCAATGGAACAAGATACACAGTGTACTGAAGCGATTACAAAGATGGTGAATAGAAATATGCTAATTTTCTATTAGCTTCCCCATGGTTTAATGCAATAATACCATGTGCTGTAAGTCTACAAATGCTACAAGGGTCGTCCGAATGGACAAAGAAAATGGCAATGTCGCTAAGCTCGTGGCAACGACTTTTGACATCCACATAATCTACTTATGTCATGTCCAGACAACATATCTTCGTATTTAGGCCAATACATATGTAATGCTCTAAAAAAGAGAGAATCTATTGTACAGTAACAGATCGACTTGTTTAACTTGCATATTACACTATGTCAATACGCCATTTATGTTCATATTCCTGTACTATACATGTATGTAGTTATAGACCTTAGACGAATATCATTGTATTAATTGACTTATCACTGTTGCCTTACAATTGTACCATGTACAAATGTCGTGCAATAAAGTTCATTCATTCATTCATCTTTACATCCGCTGTTCTTGGTCCTCAAATCGCTTTCAATTGGCCCAAGCATGCTGTGCCAACATGTACCTTTATATCCACTGGGGTCGAACAATCAAGCTTTAAGCTTCTTACAAACGTAAGGAAATTTGCTGCGACAGTCCCTGTTGCTCCATGTACGCTTGTACCCTTTGCCGCCCTGTTGGAAATGGTAGAAAAGTTTATATCCTTCTAATGTATGGCAAACAGTACATGTCATTCTGGATGAGGTGTTTGTGTGGACATGTACCGGTTACTGTATCTGAACGAGGATAACGTTAGATAGTTTAAAAATGATTTTACATGGTAAAAAAATATCATATTTCAATTATATACATCAGCCGGTGATATTGTTTCCATCACTGTCCAACATCGGTGTATGCACGATAATTAAAAATGATACTTGTTCAATGCTCTTTTATTTTCAAATCAAACTACTATTATTATATTGCCATGTAGAGTACAGTCTGGTACAACAGCAATCATAATGTTTCAGAACAGGGTAGTAAGTAACCTTCGCCAAACGAATGAATTATCAAACATATCCTTTGTCATTGATTATGTAAATAAGATCGTTTGCATATATTGTATCACTTCATTATCTTCTCCACCGAAACAGTTTTGACCAGTACCTTGCCTTTGAGTCTCATCACCCATTGGAATACAAACTGGCAGTAATGAAAACTGTCTTTCACCGGGCAGGCAACATCACTATAATGCAAACAAATACCCCTCTTACTCCACTGATCTCTGAAAATCCCTTTACTGTTCTAGATCTGTAGTAGAAAGAAAGGGAACGCACACCTTGGAGTGGATGGTAACACATTCCTCTCCATCGTTACTAGGCTGACCTGGGTACCAGTTTGTGTAGGTGACTCGTGACCCATCACTCCACTTCCAAGATTCTCCATCTTTATGAAGTCCGATCCAGACGTCATTAATATTAGCTGCAAGCAAGCAATATGAAATTGCTTATTGCAAAATACCAATGCAGGGAATGGCAACCTGACAAACGATTTTTGGCAATATCTTTCTGTCAAAAATACTGGAGCCATACACGTGACGTTTGACCTAAATTCACGTCACATCGGACGTAAAAATACGTCCGACCTATCACGTCGACACGCTAAAGCGCGGCATACACGAATTCCTTCTATCAATAACGATCGATGACTACAGATTGAGTATTTTCATCACGTCACGTGTGACATACATCACATTTCTGGAATTGGTTAGTCGTGCTTCGCGGTCCGTTCAATGGTTTCTAAGGACGCCCAGGTTTTGCTTAGTGGTCGCTCTAGTCCCTGAATTTAAAGACCAAGCTCCTTTCCGTTAATAGATATCGGGAACTTTTCCTTCCTCCAATGATCTATGAATGTGCTCTAACACGTCACGTATCTTTCGTCCCATGTGATGTGAATTTAGATAAATCGTAACGTATATACCTCCGGTATTGTTGAAACAAATTTGTTGCCATGATATGAGTGAAACAGGGATCTGTGACACGGAAACGATGCCATGATACAACCCTAAGCGGTCATACGTCGACGGTGCCGCCAATAGAGCATAAGACCTTCTAACACCATCATCATTATCGTTTGGCTGCAGAGCAGGCGACTGCAAGCCTTCTCCAGTTCCGCCTATCGGCAGCGAGCTGGCGAAGCTGCCTTGGCGTGATCTGACCGTGATGGTCTCCCATTAGTCGCTGGACGTACTGTAGATAAGTAGTAGGTTGGCGTCCCCGTCTACGTCTGCCATGAGACCTTCTAACGGTGGGTACGAAATATGCAGTTCCGTGGTACAAGATCTCATAAGCATAACAGATGCTTTTGTAAACATATTGCATCTCAAAGACCAATACCCGCTTCTGCTGTTGAGTTCCCTAGTTTGATAAATGATGAACTTGATAGATGAAAAAAAAAATGCTCCAACCTGGTAGATAAATCCGATCGTACATGTTACCAATCAATTGAGAGAAATTCTCCTCGTCTGAGCAGAGCCTGCCCCACCCCAAGCGGTCACTTCTGGTTTTGATTGTGATAGAAGATCGCATATACTTACACCAAATCAACATAGTTTGCACAAACCATATCATTTTTTGGGACTCCGTGGGCCGGTCTAACCCTCACATAATCGCGTAAAATCTAGGTCAGCGGTTGCTTTATAAACTGCGGATTTCGATCACTTAGACTAAGGCAGGTGTCGCGAGGTCGAACTAAATATGGAAACTTAGGCGTAAACAATCACCGGAAGTGACCGCTGCCATTTTCTCGCGACGTGTTGACTGCATGGACCCCACACACCGAGGTAGTGTCGCTATCTCCGGTTCGATAGTTCAAAACAAAACCAGAAGCTGAATTTCAGCAAACCATACAAAGAAAACACACCCTGCACAGGATATCAAGAGTGCTCTCCTTCGCTTGCGACATGTTCTGGATATCCTAGAAGCACTTTTAGGATAGAAGCATATTTTGGATTCAGATCTATCCAAAATGTGCTTATATCCAAAAAGCACTTCTAGGAGATCCAGAATGCGCTCCTTTGCTTTCGACTTGTTCTGGATATCCCAAAAGCGCGTTTAGGATAGAAGCACATTTTGGATGTTATTCTTGTTAGACGAATATCTGCTTCTATCCCAAAAGCGCTTTTGCGATAGAATACAACCTGGAAAATGAATGTCTTGGGGACTTGATTATACAACTGGACGTTTTCATTGACTTTCATCCTGTTTTATGGTACATTTTGTACTACATTTTCTTATGCTACATTTTGTCGTACATCATGGTATGCACTATTGTGCTTTCTGTGTCTTCCATACACTATAAGATAGATAAAAATCAATTAGGGGGAATCAAAAGGACAACAAGGTGTTTAATCTGCATGGAATTAAGTTTGATAAATTTCCCATTACACGTGTACACTGTATACATATTGTATTCAGCAGTGTGCAATTACCTCCGTGCATTAACTTGCAATAAAGATAACTTTTGATGTAAGATTTGTCATCTTTTCTTTGCCTAATAAATAGATTTATCCATGAAGCCATGAAGGAGAAATAAAAGTTACTAGAAAGGCCGACATTTGCTTAAGAGCAAATACAGCATATTTCAGCCATACCCCTTCCCACGCAACATTGGACTGTTCCAAATCACCCCTGCGCAAAAATGGAACATCATATTAACAGTACATTATCCCCCAAAGTATTGACTGGTATTGTGAATTGATTCCAGGTAAAAACAGAGCTTGCTTCTATTTTTCAGAAAATGACAATAATCACACCTTCCATTCAGAAAATTTTCATCATGACTGAAAATTGTTGAATGACTTCATGTAATGTCATTAACAATTTTCAGTACGATAACTAGGTGTAAGTTTAAAAAAGTATAAGCTCCTTGTGATGTGGGTACATTTATTATTGCAGTGAACTTTTTTTATTCAAGTAGGGCATACGATTTAATAATTATCAAGCAGGTGCAGGTACTGTAGGAGCGTTTGTTTTCTTCAAGCTGTAAAACTGTTAAACTGTTTTACTTTGTATGCAATCAGCCATCGAGCCTATTCTTATTTTAGTTTAACAACTTCCTGCCAGACCCGGAAGATACGATTGAACCTTGTTCGAGGATTTATTTTCGTCTGTCTGGTCAGTCTGTTCATACCCTGGCGCTGAGAGTGTTTTATTGGGCTGAAACTCTGGCAGTTTAAAGTTACTTACAATTTAAATGTTCAAAGTTTATGTCAAACAACAACAGCACTAGGAAATATGGCCACTATAGACAGGTGGTCACTATAGAGAAAATGCTGATCTATTGACTAGGAGCCATACGTTACACATGATTTCAGTACACTGATCATTAATCATATAAACATTGCACAGGTAAGCCAATTGTTTAGATGTACAATTAAGTTCAAATAATTCTGAAGAGAAATATTGATGAGAAAATAATCATTCTCGCCACTGTCTAACTTATTTTCTAACTAACGCACCTTTCGCCGACTTCATCAAAGGACCGCCGGCTATCAATCAAACACGGCTGTTGATTAGACTTAGAGTTTCAAACAGTCATGTGCTGTGTGCCAGTTGACAGCGAACTTCATGCTACGTGATGTTTTACATTGCTTGGACCTTCTTTCCTACAGCGGTGCTTCTACAAAATATTTAGACTGTAACACTGAGTCCCACATGTTTTATAGAATAGAATTTGACGCAGAACAGCATTTTTTGCTGGGTATTTTTCTTGAAACATGTCCGTGGGAATATCAGCGAGGCAGCGACGTAGGGATATCAGACCGTCAACAAAAGTCGCACGGCGGCTAACGGCGCAGCGAAGATACTAGCGCTATAAATAAGCGCTTCAACTAAGGATGGCAACCCGTACAATATTTTTGTATACTGTTGAGCTAAGTAAAGTTTGTTGTTTATGAGGTTTTAGTTGTCTTTGAAGCTTTGACCCGAAATATTTTAAAGTCAAACTGCTGAAGAGAAGTAAGTGACTGCTACGATTATCGAAGATATGGCCCAAAAAAATGATAAAAGAAGCCTTCTCAATAGTCTAAAATGCAAGAGCTTCCTGGGGGGCTTCGCCCACCTGGGTCCCCCCCACAGTGGCCCTGCCCCTGGACCCCGCCAGGGACATTCGGCGGCCCCCGGACCCCTGTCCGACGCTTTGAAAAAATCCTGGCGAGAAGTCTGTACGGTCTTCAAGTTAACGTATTGTGTGGTCCCGCTTATGAATATTAATTAGCCTTCGCTTTCCTCTTCGCTGATTGGCTGAACCATTAATTGAATTAACTCTTCCTGCCGGCTAGACGCAGGTGCAGATGTCGGCTCTGTGGGGTGAACGTCCGAAAGGTCATGGCATGGAGAACGAAAGAAAACCAATTTCCCCCCAAAAAAGTGCTGTAATTAAGCCTTTTACAGTACTTTATGCCAAAAATTTCACTTGGATCATTTTACCAACTATCTTATGCCTATCTATACCAAATGTTACTCATACCAGGGTACAGGGGTGCAAAATATACCGTTATAAGACCGTCAACAACAGTCGCACGGAGCTAACAGCGCAGCGAAAATCCCATCGCTAGCGTTTCAACTTCGGATAACAAGTTATAAGTACTGTTGAACTCAGTAACGTTAAAGTTTGCTTTTAGTTGCCTTTGACGGTTTGACCTGAAATAGTGTTACGCTAAACTCCTGAAGAGAAGTTAAGTGACTGCTGCGATTATCATAGATGTGCCCCTAAGAACTGATACAATATAAAGCCTTCTGAATAGTCTAAAATGCGAGAGCCTTAGGCGGGCTTCGCTCCCCCTGGCGGGAACACTGCTATATACGGGATCATGAGGCCCCGCTTATGAATATTAATTAGCCGAATATTACTGACGCGCACAGGTGTGGCTCTGTGCGGGGTCACGGAAGGTCACGTCAGGAGGCCAAAAGAAAACAAATTTCCCCTCAGAAAAGTGCCAAAATTAATCATTTTAAAGTTGTTTATGTCAAAAATTTTACTTGAATCTTGTTACCAAGTATCTAATGCCTATCTATACCAAATTTCAGGTCATTTAATTGTAATACCAGGGTACAGGTGCCAAAAGTGTCCTTTTTTGGTCAAAAATTGGCCAAAAATCGCAAAAATAAGCATTTTGTTGCACTGTACACCAAAAGTGTTATTGAATTTATATGAAGGGATTATCAAGGCACATCTGTGTCAAATTTCAGCTCATTCGGTTGCAATACCAAGGTACAGGAGCCAAAAGTGTCATTTTTTGGTCAAAAATTGGTCAAAAAATCGCAAAAATAAGCATTTTGTTGTACTGTACACCAAAAGTGTTATTGAATTTATATGGGGGCATTATCAGGGCACATCCCTGTCAAATTTCAGCTCATTTGGTTGTAATACCAGGGTACAGGGGCCAAAATATACAGTTTTGGTCTAAAATTGACCAAAAAATCTCAATAAAATCATTTTAGAGGCAGATATGAAAAAACTGAGAAAAAGCATCAAGGTATTGGCCCATTCTACCCCTGTGCCAAATTTCAGGTCATTCGGTCCAGGAACGGCGGAGATGAATCACTTTGAAGATTTGACAGGAGAAGAAGAAGAAGAAGAAGAAAGAAGAAACATACGAATACAATATATTTTACCATACTATGTATGGCTGAAATATAAAAAGGCATGATAAAATGATACGTCTATCGTAGCGCGCGAGCTGGCCCATTTGGTTGCAGCGCGGTAAAGTATGGTCACACCCCCGTCCGGACAATGGGAACGACCATTTAAATGAAGCCTTTCGTGCAAAGTATCATCACACCCCCGTCCGGCAATGGGAACTACCAAATACGTCAGCAGAACGTTTTATCATTAGCACAGTGACACGCAGTAAGACATGCCAGGCGGATTTTATAACAGAATTAAGTCAAATCCAAACCAATATTACAGAAAAATTATTCACCAGTAGCTGATAATGTTACAATGACTGCAATAATGTCTTGACAAAAGATTTAAGGAATGTCTGTTCATGAGAAATTCTTTTAAATCGCGCTGACAGCATGATCCTGTCAACAATGCAAATTTTCCCACAGTTTACATGATCATCATGTCAACAATGCAAATAGCCAATCCCAAAGATGGCTACAAAGATCATGCTATTGAAGTATCGTAAATGGACAAACTGTCGTGATGCTGCTACGAATACTCTACAGAAATATCGTAAGTTGGGCAAACTGTCGTGATTCTGCTTAGGTACACGCTACTAAGACAGTAAGTCGGGCAAACTGTCGTGATACTGTAAAGAAACAAGCTGTAACTGAGAAAGAGAAGAATGTTGAAAGATATATATCATGCTAAATAAAGACCGAATTTTCATAATTAATGAGAAAATGCTATGATGCCATTGTGGTAGATGATGGGAACTTCTTACTTGTAGCATTTGGAAGTTATGTAAAGGTGAACATAATTGAACATTGATTATGCATATTAGGTCCTCATTTGCATAAATTATCAGAAATTGCGATGAACGCCTTCTTTCATATAGATGGGGACATGACCATGTAATATAATTTATGCAAATGAGAACCGTATTTGCATAATCAATGACAATACATCAGTTGTAAAAGATAGAATCATTTGGTGAAGATATGGGGTCGTGGAACTCTAGTTGTATGATTTGCAAGGATAATGTCTATACACTACCTCAGTAACCTTCAAACAGTCTTTTACACTCCTTCGCTCATTCACTCACTCACTCACTCACTCACTGACTCACTCACTCACTCTCTCTCTCTCTCTCTCCCTCTTTCTCTCTCTCCCTCTTTCTCTCTCTCTCTCACACACACACGCACACATGTACACACACACACACACACACACACAGTCACACACATGTATACATGTAAACATACATACACACATACACACAAACGCTACATATTCTCGCTTGGCGAGGGTAATTTTCTACAAGGAGGCTTCGGGAGCGTAGCAAATGTACCTATTTGACAGACGAAGGGCTTTTGAAAATCGCAGTTAGTGTCGTCCCATTTGAAGCCTTCAACCTGCCAGAGTTGCCCACATTGCTCACCATCACCGTTGGGCTCTCCTGGTGCCCAGTTGGTGAAGCCACTGTTAACCGCTGTTCCATCAGACCATGTCCACCCTCCCTATACAATGAAAAGGCGTGCAGTTGTCAGAAAACATATCAAAGCGTATCTTTTGGTTAAAATTATTATTAAAAGAAACTCATTTACGTCAAGCGGCTTTCATCAGATGAAAACTGATGACTGCTCCTTGTTTCTGTCGATACAAAAGTGAAGATAGAGAAATATTCCGCAAATACCAGTGAGGATTAGGTATATTTTTCCACTTTTCTACTTTTTTTTCTGACATAGAGAAGCCTCTTTTTTGCATGCGCCGAATTGAAATTGTGGCCGCTATTTGTCTGTATGCTGTCACCCTGCCTGTAAGCCGCACGTCCTGTCTATCTATGTTGGAAGAAAGTTTGTATTGTACTATAGAATGTATATTAAGTCTTTGGGTAGAATGACATCAATGAAATACATGAAGAACAAAAATTTAGCCAGATGCAAGGTCATATAAAAACAAGGAACAAAAGATGACGAACAAAAATGACGGAAAAAAATTGAAAAATGATAGATAGGGGAGCAAACAGACAAAATACATTATTATCAGACACTCACTGTCATTTCTAGAAGTCCAATCCAATAATCTGTACCAGCATTAACCCTCGCAATCATAGCGACAAGGAAGTCCTGCAGATCCTGTGACTTCACAACGGCAAGACGGCCTCCATCTATGGCACAGGTCTGGGCAGCAGCGTCGTACGTCATGCTCTCCGCAAAAACCTTGTAACCTGTGTACCCTGGAAACCCTGTTGGGGCACAAATGTATTAAGAGCGCCCCATGTCAAAAAAGGTGCTAAACAAAATCGCTAACCGTACATGTTCATCGAAACAAGGAAGTCGTACGTATATAGAAGATAGTCAATGTGATACCATGAAGCGTGACGTGTTAGTCAAAAATGACGACTACTTTATGTCATTTGTGACGTGAATGAAACGGAAACGGCACTATTTTGCGCGGACATTTTTACCCTATCTCTCCACCCGGGTTAAAATCTAGTTTGCGAGGATTTGGAGTTTTCAACAGGGTCATTTAGGCGGTAGCTTATGTCACGCGTTAAGGAACATGTGACGTGTTTTGGTATGTCTGACGTGACGTGTAAAAGACGTCACGTACTTTGTGTAACACGTGGCGTAAATTAAACACGGATCTGTTAAATCACGTCACGCACATTCTACAAAGACACCAGTCATCAGTCATTAAATCTTTAACTAAGTTATTGATAAAGAGACGTCACATATCTTGCACGTAGCCTGTGACGTGTTTGGAATAGGTCGGACGTCACGTATTTTACGTTCCATGTGACGTGAATTTAGGTAAAACGTCACGTATATAGCTCCTGTATTTTTGAAACAAATATATTGCCATACACGTGTAAAACAAAGCACGTGACATCATTTACAGATGTCACACGTCACATCCGACATACAAAAATACGGGTCTGTCTAAACACCACAAACGGCCACAAACAACCACAAACGACTCTTGCACGTAGCCTGTGATGTGGTTGTAATAGATCGGACGTCACGTATCTTAAGTCCCATGTGACCTGAATTTAGGAAAAACGTCATGTATATAGCTGTTGTACTAAGTTGGACGTGGACAAGTCACATCCTACTCAATTGTTAACTAATTTATCGATAAAAAGACGTCACATCTGCCGCCCTTAATAGGTCGGCACGTATTTTACGTCGCGTGTCTATTGCTTCCGTATGTTTGAAACAAATATATTGCCATGTTCTGACAAAAATTCTGGAGCTATACACGGAACGTTCAATCTAAATTTACGTCACATGGGACAAAAAATAAGTGACGTCCGACGTATTACGAACACGGAAATTGTAAAGATGAAGTAAGGGACATTAGGAATCGTCCATAAGGCCCCTTTCGTCCTACCGTTTTTTCGTGCTATAATTGAAGGATATGTGTGATTACATAAAAGCCCCCTAACCTGAAACGTGACATGTACATAATACCAAGGACCACATCTGTATGCAGTTGCACCTATGCTGCAGTGCAATGAAGGAATGGATGCAGTGTAAACCTGAGTTGTAGTTGCCAATGACTATTTCTTTACGTCCTGTGTAGTTTGGTGTCTTTCATATCATACGTTTCGTTCCCCAACAGTCAAAAAACGTAGTGCCATCCACAAATTAGTTTGGTTTGGAGAAATGTCATAAATATTTTATAAATCGTTTTCTGCAATGGAATGGTCAATCAGGCATTTTCCACAGGAGTAACACACACACACACAAAACACTCGCCATATAGGATAGTAAAATCCTTCTTTCGCAGCCAACATTTCGGTGACCTACGCATACTGTCCCCTTCCTCAGGGCAATTCTGACTGATTCAAAGTGTATCCATACGGTCCACATCTGTTTGCAGTTACACCTATGCTGCATTGACATGAAATAGCAAGAGTTCGGAGACCTCATTCTTCCATGAAATATTCCGATTGAGCGAATGACTTGCATATCTGCATAATTTATGCCTAGTTAATATGTACACCTTTAACTAACTTACACAGGTTACAAATGTACTTAATATATATCATGGATGATTATGATTGTTATGAGCCGTTGTTATGAGCCGGTGGTAAGGCTATTGAGAACTTGTAAATAACGCTTCTGTTCCACCCGACGACTGGAAGCTTGCTTTACTGCTCCTGACCACGTAGTACCTCAGCCCTGAACACGTGCCTGCTTACTCTCCCTCCATAGAATCACCCGCACGAGTTCGTCAGCTTCACTTTCTAACCCTCTGTCAGTGGACTCTGGAGATGGCACCTCTCTGTTCCACCCGGTAATTAGAAGCTTGCTTGTCCGCCCCGCTCTGTCGGTGAAGATGGAAGACTGGATACAGTGCCGTGTTAGAGGAAGCCTGGGTCTACAAGATGGAGATCAGCAGCTCACTTTCTCAGCCGTTCTGTCAGTAGAGTTTCAGCTTGGATACAGTTCATTCCCTCCTCCTCGTTTTTAAACGCTGGTACTCATAGTTGACTGCATCCAGTAAATGTAGGGTATAATACTGCTGGAGGTTTGTCCTTGGAGTATAGTGACAGAGTGTTCCAATCGATCTCGCCCTCCCACTGTGGCGTAGCACATGGTGGAAGACTCTCTGTGAGTTTTGGAGCGTTGGATACAGTTCTGTTCCTCTATACCGTGCTGACCGTCATCACAATTCCTCTCCGTGTCCGTGACGCCATTTGTTATGAGCCGGTGGTAAGGCTATTGAGAACTTGTAAATAACAGCCGCACACTGGACATTTTTGAGGAGCACATGGTTTATTGTGTCCTTTCTCCAGGATTCTAGCACCAGAATGAGGTCACAGGATGAGGTCACAGGACTAGTCTATTTCTAAATTAGGGGGTTTGAGTAGGAGTGATCACATGGTTCTCAGTGGTTCATAACAATGATACTTTCACATTAAATATGCAAATTAGGGAGTTATTTGCATAATTGGTATCTGATAAGCTTTCAGCTGCCACAAACTACACATGATACATGTATTTGAGTAAGATGATGGTAAACACTGTAAATACAGATTTTCCTCTTTAATTATGTACATAAAGTTCACATTTGCATCATTTGCACATCCCCATGCAAGAATGAACTCTTCTTGCGATGCCCCTATGTAAAGTGGTGCAGTCCAAAAATACATCCGCTAAAATTGGACTTGGACGTAATCACCAAAGTCCCAAAAATGGATTTTAAAAATCCCCCCATGTAAGGATGAACTCTTCCAGCACAACCTATGCAAAATTGCAAAGTAGACCAGTAAAAAAATAACCACACTGAAACACTTTGACATATCAAATCCCCAAAGTCCATAAACGAATTTTTAAAAAATGCCCCCCTCCATGCAAGAATGGCCTCTTTAGTTCACCCCATTTAAAACTGCAAAATAGTCCAGTTCAAAAATACTCCCACTGAGAGATATTATATAATTAACAGTCCAAAGATGAATTTTAAAAAAATGTACCCCCTCCGTGCCAGAATGGACTCATCCAGATAACACCAGGCTCACTGATTGACTGCCAATCCCCTTCGGGATGTTGACTCAGGCTACGTGATTGGTTGCCTCTTTAATCAAGTTACTAGTATATATAGACATGTGCACATGCTGTCTTCAGGTGGAGAGGTCAACGACCTTGAGGTTGTTGCCCTCCGGCCAATGAAAAATTACCAAAAAAAGTCACCAAATATGTCATTTTGAAATGGTTTATGCCAGAAATTATACATGGTTCATTTGAATGAATATCTAGTGTACCTATTTACCAAAATGTAGGTCATTTGGTTATAAGACCAGGAAACAGGAGCCAAAAGCGCACGTTTTTGGTCAAACAATGGCCAAAAAATTCCAAAATTAAGCATTCTGTTGCCAAAAATGTTATTGAATCCATGTGCGCATATGCAGACGGCACTCCTATACCGAATTTCAGGTCATTTGGTTGTAGAATGGGGGTTAAGGAGCCAAAAATGTCATTTGGGGGGCAAAAAATGGCAAAATTAAGCATTTTGCTGTACCGTATGGCAGAATTTTTTTGGGATCTTTGTGGGCATATGATCAAGGCACCTCTGTACCAAATTTCACTCGGCAAAGGTCACTCGGCTGCAATACCAGGGTACAGGGGGGGGGGGGGGATGTACATGAAAATTGCAAAAAAACTTGACTTAAATCATTTTAAGGGTAGATGTGAAAAAAATGAAAAAAAAACACTCTAGGCTATTGGTCCACTCTACCCTTATGCCAAATTTCAAGTAATTCAGTCCAGGAACGACGGAGTTGATTCGATTTGACAGGAGAAAGAAAGAAACCTTACGAATACAATATATATAACTAAATGTATTAAAAGGCCTACCAGAAAATACTTGGACTTCACACAGGGTTAGTATTCGGTAGGGTCCGGGTAGACGGACGGCCACGTACTGTCCCCGCATCCCCTGACAGGAGACGGAAATGGTCGGCTTGTTCAGGTTGATGTGATGATCACCTCCACACTTGGGGTTCGTGCTGACCTGGTCGGAATCCCCGATGTGGATGTTGAAGGGGTTGAGTCGTTCGGAGCAACAGCAACAATCCCGGCGGTTGAAGATGACAATTCTGTAGATATTGGAGACAAAGCAGGAGTTTTATTCACATTATATGTTCGGATGAATGTTCCTATAAACACCACATTGTATGTGAGTAAACTTTGACAGATCCACAGTCACCGTCATTGCTAAAGATATTGGGACTTGCATCTTGGCTTGAGCTTTTACCTTGCTATGTATTGAATTATCGATTGATACCAGGAGAACGAAACATTTCACATATGTTAATAATCATGAGTACACACACACACACACACACGAATATTTAGTCCAACCTGCCTATAACGAACACTCAAGACTTTAAGAAAATGTCCGCAGTAGACATGTTGGCTACTACAGACGGGATTCTTAGTGCACGGTTCAATTGATAAAAAAAAACACCTGAAGGACCACTGAGAAAAGACTACGGGTGGTTCATATGCTACTTTAGGTAATGCAGGTTTCTGTGTGTTTGTTTGTGTGTGAGTTAAGTCATTCTTTTACATATTTGGCCACTTTGATTTCATCGTATGAATGTCATCCAATGCGAACTGCAAAACTGATGCGAGCATGCGAATAAAAAAAAAACATTTGGCTATCATGAAATCCAAGTGGTGAGGAAGATTGAGCTTTCGAAATAGATTCTTCATATTTTTGTTGCTTCACGTCTTTTTTCTTTCACCTTGGAATTGATGTTGGCATGCTATGACATCACATATCATATCTGATGATATTATATATCTTTTAAATCTGTGGCATTTATTTGCTCATTTCGCAGCTATACTTTGAGCGATTTAAGGCATGGTTGAAAACTTTTATTTAAACTACCGCATAGTGATGCACGCGTGGAAATTCGGATGTCATTCATATAATCATCTGAACAGGGCCTTACTGTCATAACTGACATATGAACATATATACTATACCTTTATATATACGTACCTATCAACTGCATACGATTGACCGAGATCCACCCACCAGGTTGGATTAGTCTCTCCCGGGGTATCTACAGTGTGTGTACAGGAACCGGATTTGATGAAGTTGGTATTCGTGTTCCCGTCTACGGCACGGCTGGCAGCCCCACCCTCAGCCCGGGTGCTTGTCTGGTGCGCTGTCTTCCCCAGGGCGACATTACCACCTACCACAGGCAACAGGACTGTCCATAAACACCGTATATACTAGAAAGTTAGCATGAAAGTTCATCTGTGTTGGTAAATGACATTGTGGAAAAACTAAACTTTACTTAACCAACACTAAGATTAATTGGGACATACCCCAAATTTTCAGCCGACTCCGTCAGCCTTGTTCACGGAATGGACCCGTCTACTTTTTAGATGTCGCTATGTACATGCACGTCCTCTTATAAATAAATGTCATAGCCAAAACTGCATATCATTTCGAAGGAAAAGAAACCTGCAATACGTAACCAATGAGTTTTAAAAATACCCTTTTGGTTATCGTTAATAAAGTGAATTTCATAAACAATCAGGTAGGTTTTACAAATAATGAGCTGATTTATTTTTTCGAACCTGAAATAGCTATTGGAAACATTTCAATGAGAATGAGGCATTATAATTATAGTTATAATTGTACGTGTTGTACTTACCTTGTGAGGGTGCCAGATATATTTTCTCTCTATCGGGCTGGCAATGACCACAGTACCCACCACATCGGGCAGAGGCAACCTGAAAAAATGAGGAAAAATAACATTTCAATCAATATATCAAAGTATATAAACGAAATATTTTTCTTGTTGATGATGTTTAAAGATCTTGCAGTTGGGTATGGGTTATACTGTGGATCCAGTATTGAATTTCAAGTTACAGCTTTTGCTGCATGGGTGCGCGGTAAACCTTTAAGACATTACCGAACAGTAAGTTATAGACAGGCTTCAAACCTTCCTATCCTCCGAGACAAACATGTCGTTGATGGTCAGAGATGCTGGATAGTGATGCCCCATGACCCATTGGACTTCTGGTGCCAGCGCAAGTCCAGTCCCAGCCAGATTCACTTTGAATGTTCCCTTAGCACATCCCTGTTTCGATGAATAACAGTCGCCTGCATGCCCGTAAGCAACATCATTGGGCCCTGTTGTCATTAGAAAATATATGTCACCTAAACTGACTTCCTTGGCAAAAGTTGAGCTAGTCAAGCTAAAAAGTATCTATCATGATGGTGCAAATTATTTGACCATCAAAATGTTGACCGATTACATCAAACATCCTGCGTCATCAAAACGAAAAATAACAATTTCTTATTTTTCTCAGACTTGATGGCGTATTGACTTGAGGTATTCATACGAGTCAGTCATCAATGGGTCATTAACATTTAGCACTACTTACGGGTCACATTACAACTGACAATCTTATTGTAAGGTAACAACATGTTGAACTACCAGTGGTTTTAGCAAAGGTGTAGTCATCTCTAATAACTTCGATCCTGGACGTATCAAACTGGATTCTGAGCTTGCTGAACTTCGTGGTCCCGCGTTTAGCCCATGGGTCCTGAAGACAATATAGAATAAATTTTTATTGACACGACAAAAGTACAGCGACTTACGTAGATATATCATCACAATGACGCTGGCCTTACACGTGTGTACCTTTAAATTACAATCACTAAGACACATTTGTTGTACAAATGTATTGATAGCAATTTAGCTTATCCTTCAACTTAACGTGGTTACTGTTGTGAGCAGCTATACTTTGCTACCAATAGTTTCACCTACCTGTAATGGGCCGGTGCATCCCCAATGACGCACCAGTCGATCGCTAAAGACAATGGCATAGTTCTCATCGGGACCGGATGGTAGTGTCAGGAACTCTTTGGGTTCCCCAGATGCCATGCCATGGCAATAAACGCGGAGGGATACATCACGGTCCGTCGAAAAAGGGTAAAGTATGTACTCGCCGTCGTTGGCATTGGAGCGTAGAGATTTAGCTTCAGCGCACGATGTGGGCTTGTGACCTGCAAGAGTTAGTATTTAAGGGTTAATGACTCGCCCCGAGGTGTAT